>NC_043703.1:30353742-30439752 GCF_006229205.1 Suricata suricatta | reverse complement strand
TAGTTTAGAAAATCTATCATATGTTTTCACTGATGTGGAATTTGAGAAACTTAACAGAAAATGATGTGGGAAGGGAAGGAAAAAAAATAGTTACAAACAGAGAGGGAAGCCAACCATTAGAAACTCTTAAATACAGAGAACAAACTGAGGGTTGATGGGGGAAGAGGAACATGGGGTGAAGTGGACAATGGGTGAGGGGCACTGAGGAGGGACGTTTTGGGATGAGCCCTGGGTGTTCTATGTAAGTGATGTATCATGGAATCTACTCCTGAAACCTAGAGCACACTGTATAGTCTGTTAGCTAACTTGACAATAAACTATATATATGTAAAAATCTATACAGAAAAAAAGCAACAGCATGTATCTCATTTTAGACATCTGGAACGGTAGTGTAAGAGCACAGAACTTTAGCATGTTTTGAGCAAAAATATCAACTTGCACAAATCCTTTGTAACAGTGAAAGTAGAGTAGATAATTCTGGGTATGAGAACTGTATTAGAGAAATAAGCTCTAATATGGGAGAAAATTAAAAATTTAGTTTGCTCTTTTTTTTTTTTAGTACTTGTTTATTTAATAATCTAAAAGAAAGAATGTGCTTACTGGGGCACCTGGTTGGTTCAGTTGGTAGAGCATGGTGCTTGATTTCAGAGTTGTAAGTTTAAGCCTCATGTTGGGTGTAGAGAATACTTAAAAATAAAATCTTTTAAAAATGTGCTTATTGATGAAACTTTATCAAAGGCCTCAAAGCATAAAATTTTCAATTTCCAAACTGCAATTATGAGAGCTGTGTTTGAACTCATTCTGTATACATTTACCCTACTTTCTTGGTTAATACTGGGTTGTGAATTTTTCTGTGTTCTTAAAATCATTTCTATTTGTCTTTATTAATGATTAATATTTAGTTGATAATTCTAATGGGTATAATTCAATTGTGTCTAATAAAAATTTTAATATATGTAATGATTACTAATATACATATAAATGTATTTCTAACTTAAATCCTGTAATGGACTCTTTGATCATTTTATTTCTTTTTTCTTTTTTAAAGTTTATTTTAGAAAAAGAGCCTGGGTAGGGAGGGGCAGAGGGAGAGAGAGAGGCCCAAGCAGGTTCTGTGATGCCAGTGCAGAGCCCCACATGGGGCTCTAACTCACAAACTGTGAGATCATGACCAAGATCAAGAGTCAGATGCTTAACCAACTGAGCCCTCCAGGGGCCCTCAGTTTATTTCTTTATGCTGTCATAGATATGAGTTTATTGACCCAGAATATAAGCTCAGGCTTAAAATATGCATTTTAAGACTGTCTCAATACATACTGCCAAAGTGGTTTCCGGAAAGATGCCTCCCAGCTTAGGTCCCACGAGTAGCCCATGGGCTTGTCCGTTTCGCTGCCTGCTTGCCAGAATGCGTTTCTGTTGCCCAGTCTGCCTGACGGGTAGCAGCCCTCAGTGTGCAGTAGCTGCGGAAATTCATAAGCCACCGCTTCAGTTTCTGTCTTGTGAGTTCTGCTGCTCCTTGCCCGCAGTGTGAGCTTTAGTACTTATGTCATGATGTTAGTTTTCTGACCTGACGTTTTTTCGGTTACTCCTTTGTCTCTCATGTTTTCATCTTCTCCTGTTGACTTTTCATCTCAGTATGTTCTTAAGACTTTTTTTCTCACGTTTCTCACATTATCTTGCTTAGTGATGTCAATTTTGTTAGTATAAATTGTTAGGACAGTTTTCAGAGGTTTTTCTTTTAAGATGCTGCTTCTAGATACCTTTGTAGAAGCACGGAGTATGTGTTACTTCCTCTAGGAACAAGGAAAGATTCAGTCATTCAGTATTATTTATTCATACTTTATGTCCTAGGCAGTTTTGGGCACTATAGATACTGCAAGTCTTACTTCTGATTGAGCTTTGATTTCTAGTGGAGGGGAGGGGGAGAGAAAGAGAAAGAAATTCAGGAAAATGTAACCTAAGACCAGGACTTTGAAGAACAAATGACTCAGAGTATAAGGAGGATCCACAAGTGCAAATGAGAGTTTGGCCAGGTTGGTTTTTTTTCTATAGAGGTTGTCAGAGCCTGCCTCTTTGACCTTTGAGCCAACCCTGAAGGAATGAGGGAGGAAACCTTACAGGTACTTGAGAGGAAAGCATTCCAGGCACAGAGAACAGCAAGTGCAAAAATCTTGAGGTAGGAGGATATTTGGTGTGTTCAAGAAGCAACCATGGGGTTGGAAAAGAATGACAGAGAGGGCGGTAGGAGATGTGGGGAGGACAGGCACAGGTCAGAGGCTGTTACAGGACTTTGGATCTTACTTTGAATGAGACAGAGAGGTATCAGAGAGTTGAGCAGAGGAGTGACATCAGATACGTTTTACAAGGACTACAGACCACTATGTGAACTATAGTTTGCAGAAGGGCAAAGATAGAAGCAGGGAGACGAGTTTGGATTCTGATGAAATGGTCCTGGCAGAAGAGGTTTGCTTCAACAGGGGAGGGGAGATAAGGAGGAGTAGGTGGATTCTATGGTATGTGCACGGGTTTTGAAGGTGAAACTGATGATGGAACATGGGAGAAAGAGGAGTCAAAGTCCAAAGTGTTGTCTTGAGAAGCTGAAAAATGGAATCTTCATTTCCTGGAAGGGATCAGGTTGTGGGTAAAGCACATTTATGGCAGCGGGGCAGGGATATCAGAGGTTTGGTTTTTAAACCAGGTAAGGTTAAACAGTCTATAGATCATGAAACAATGTACAGATCAGTCACTGAATCAGTACTGAGTAAGCAGCTGGCTAGGCAGGTCTGGAGCTCAAGGGTCCAGAGGTGAATGTTGAGTCCATCAGTATATAGATAAAACTGAAGCTGCGAACCAGGAAGACGCCTCTGGGCTCTGACTAGAGAAGGTGACCCAGGGCACTGCAACCTTCAGAAAAGAAAGTAGCATGAAAGTTTGTTGAATTCAAGAATGTAAACTTGGCATTTTACCTAATTTTCATTTATATCACAGGGTGAGAACTGGCCTGACAAAACAGAAACTATCTGGATTCCAGTGAAGAGACACAGAATAAGCACTGCTGGTTAGAATTGAGGGACATGTCTAAAAGGGTATGTCAGGGTTGGGATTTAGCTTGTTTTATTTAGCACTTTAACATCCATCCCTACAATCTGGAAGAGGAATTAAAAGGCATGCTAATGCAAGTCCTAGTTCATACCAGTAAAAATGGCATTTAAAAAAACCCCTAATTTGTGTTTAAAATCCATGTGTTTGGGATAGGGAAAACCAACTTCCAGATTCTTGTCATAAAACACGTAGGTGCTGGGAGTATATATGATGAAGACAAAGCAATCCTTACTCTCATATGGAGGAGAGAGGCGCACACCCGCCAGACTCCAGTACGTGGTATGAGAGGCCAGGGAAACAAAGTGTGTGCGAATCCATGTGTCCTTTACCCTAGGGGAGTAGGAGTGACTTCACTGCAGAGCTGGTGTTTGAATAGCATCTTGAAGAGCAGATGTAACCTTAGCAGATCTTGTAGATGGTACAAAATACCATTTGAGTTGAGATCAAACTCCCAGAATTTGTCTCCTTACTTTGTTTTCCCAACAAAACCATACACCGTCCGGCCTGTCTGCAGAGGAATGGGAAGATCCCTCGGCAGGCTGTGTGTGGTAGTGTATCCATGAAGCCATGAGGATCCTCCCAGGTACGGAGACTACAAAAAGAATAAGGTGAGAGATCACGACTCTAAAACGTGAAGTGAAACAAAAGCTCTGGGACCTCTAGCTTGGATAGTGCAGAGACTGACACTATTGTGAGAGGAGTCCTATTTTAGACTTAGTGTAGTTGACATATAAGAAGGGTCTAAAGGTAGCTGGGTTTAAATAGAAAAAAATGGTGGGGCGTCTGGGTGGCTCAGTCGGCTAAGTGTCCAACTCTTAATTTCAGCTCAGGGCATGATCTCATGGTTCATGAGTTCAAGCCCTGTGTCAAGCTCTGCACTTATTTTCCTATATTTGAACCAAGGGTAATCCCATCCTTTAGAAATCACAACCCCCTTAAATGGAGTCCAACTTCCAAATCATTGCTAATTAGAGTATGACAGGGTAAATGTTGGGGAGTCAACCATGATGTATACCATAGTTTTTATGAAATCTCTGGGGAACTGAGTATTTGCATTGTGCAAGACTCTGTCTTGCTTTCATAATCAAAATCTTGTTAATGAGTTTCTTTTTTAATTTTTTTTTTTTTTGAGAGACACAGAGAAACAGCGCAAGTGGGAGATAGGCAGAGAGAGAGGGAGATAACAGAATCCGAAACAGGTTCCAGGCTCTGAGCTGTCGGCACAGAGCCCAAAGCTGGGCCCGAACCCATGAACCATGAGGTATGACCTGAACTGAAGTCAGATGCTTAACTGACAGAGCCATTCAGGCTCCCTTTGTCAGTGAATTTCTTAAAGAACAATTCAGAGCAGCAGAAGAGATGAGAATATTTTATCATATCCAACAAGGAAAGGACCATATGAGGGAGTAGTGGACAGAAAATTTAATCTGTTCAAGCAAATAAAGATCAACTCGTGATGAGGTGAAAAATTGGGGAACTGGATAGTTTATAAATATTTTGTGACTATAAATGTACAAAAGTTTACACATTTTTATGTTTCTTATATAAAAGTTCATGAAAGGAAATCAATGGTTAAATACTCATCTCTTTATGACTAAATTTAAAGCTTCTTAAGATTTTGGATTTTATATGCTATAATCCCATGATATTGTTTAACACATTCATTTGATCCATCTCTCTCAAAGATTCTATTTGACAACTCTCTGTGAAACTTTTTTTTTTTAAGTTTATTTATTTTTGAGAGAGAAAGCACTGGGGAGGAACAGAGAGAGAGGGAGTGAGAAAATCCTAAGCAGGCTCTGCATTGTCAGCACAGAGACTGATGTGGGCCTTGAACTCATGGACTATGAGATGGTGACCTGAGCCAAAGTCAGAGGCTTAACCGACTGAGCCACTAAGGCACCCCTCTGTGAAAAATCTTTATCGCTTTCACTATCAAGATCCTCAAAGCTCTTCTTCTATAGTATTTTCAACACCAATTTTATAATACAATCTTATGGAAGATTATTAAAATTTATTGGTATTAAAATTAGATTAACAAAAAAATAAGGTTTATTAAACATTCCATAGGAGCATAAGAGAGGCCTGGCAGAAAACAGGAAAACACTGTAATGTTTTAATGTAGCAGTGTCTTCTAGGTTACATTCAGACTTTTAGCTTATATATTTTTGTGTGCTACTTGGTGCTACTTTTTTTTTTTTTAAGCTAAAATGGCTTATTAGATCCGTAATGAATTCAGTGTCACAGACCTGCTTGTGAGGCATTGATCTGCCTGTTGCCACTTCAGGCTAAATAGAGAGTTCCTCTTACATTTGTCAGAAGCTCATTCAATTTTTCGACCTGTTCTATGGTATCAGGAAAACAGCCTTCAAAGATGGCCAGAAGATGTCTATATACGCCCTTAAATCCATTGCTTCCTCCAAATCAGATGAGCTCCCTGTGATCCCTTAGTCAGAAAATGCTGAGTTTGTGGCGGTTTCCAGTTCAGAGGTAGAGTGAGGTTTCAGACATCCATGATGCCTTTATTCTGAATATATGTAAGATTTAGTCCGGGTACTCTAGCTCTACGCGGAGGAGGAGCCCGGGTGAAGTGGACAGGGGAGAAAGAGAGGAAGGAGCCTCTCCCACTCCTGGTTCGCCTTAACAAATGTTTATTGAGCACTCGCTATGTGCCTGGCTAATTAGGGACATCATAGCAAGTTGTGGCATTTTCGTACTATGAAGTTGAGCTATGAAAATTAACACTTTGGTCATTGAAACTGATAGCTACCTATAGCCCTGGTCCATCTGAAGGCAGAAAACTCAAATCTAGTCTGTCTTCTCTCCAGCTTTTTCAGATTTAAATGTAGTCCAAGTCAGGATTTTCCCTTGAGTGGCACCTGACCTTTGGCCTTGTTTACCTAGAGTCGTGGTCCCATGGACGGTCTGCAAGAGCACTTTGTTCTCCCCCGTCTCTGTGCCAATGTTCACTGCGGTCTTATTGTCCTCTCTGCTCTTTCCACCTGGTCGGCCCTACATGATGGCATCCCCTGGGGCGTCCCCGTCCCCATCGGATCAAAGGCTTGGAGGTCTGTGCACCACAAGTGCTCCAGGATTCCTCTCCAGCACCCATCCCTTCTCTTCAAATATGCCACTCCCCGGGTCAGCAGGTCTGCTCTGTGTGTGTGTGAGAGAGAGAGAGAGAGAGAGAGAGAGAGTGTGTGTGTGTGTGTGTGTGTGTGTGTGTGTGAGAGAGAGAGAGAGAGAGAGAGAGAGAGAGAGAGAGAGAGAGAGAGAGAGAGAGAGAGAGAGAAACCCAACCCGACTGGAAGGTAGTTGTTAGCCCTGCTGGTCAGGATCAGCCAGACGGGGGAAAGGATGAGAATGGGCAGGAGGCTGGGGTTCTGGGAACACAGGCCAGAAACTAACTTCATGGGAAGAAAGATGGGTGGGAAAGAGGTTTCCAGAGCCCTGTTGTGGTTGAAAAGACGGCACCTGTGGGGTGCCACACAGGACCAGGGTGCCCTCTGCTCAGGGCTCTGCCTCTCCACAGGGAGCCAGGTGGCCCCAAAGCTTAGATACCGCGGCAAGACCACAGAGCCTGGGGGCAGTTGAACTCCTCCCTCTCTCTTGTGGAAAGAGGGCTCCACCCCTAGATCCTAATCACATCTGCAAAGCCCCTTTTTCGTAGAAGATGACATTTCACAGGTTCCAGAGATTAGGATGCGCCATAGTCAGCATTCCACAGTCACCTTGGTATTTGCCGTCCACCCACAGGAATCCACACCCTCCCCTCGTGCCTCTAAAAGGAGTACATTCGGATGATTCTGACTAAAAATATTTTTCTCAAATTGTATTTATAAATGTGTGCTTATCACTAAAAGATGCAATAAAGTGGCATTTATAGTCTCAGTAGACTACATTCCAGTTCATAACGCATTTCTTATGGGAGTGCTCTCTAAAATGAGGCGCAAGTAAGATGATCCATTGGGTTGTCAGAAGACTATCTTGCGTTTATTTATGTTTTATGTTTCAAAAAATTTTTTAATTTTTTTAAAGTTTATTTTTGAGAGAGAGAGGCAGAGCACGAGCAGGGGAGGGTCAACAGAGAGGGAGACACAGAATCTGAAGCAGGTTCCAGGCTCGGAGCTGTCAGCACAGAGCCCGATGTGGAGGCCTGAACCCACAAACCTCGAGATTATGACCTGACTTAACTGACTTAACTGACTTAACACTTAACTGACTGAGGCACCCAGGTGCCCTCTTTTTAAAAAGAATTTTTTTAATGTTTGTTTATTTTTTAGAGAAAGGGCACATATGTTTAAAAAAATTAAGCTTTTCTAATATTTCACATAAGGGTTTACACACACATGCCTGTCTCTCTGTTAGTCACATGTGGCACAGACAACATGGGTGCCCTGAGGGCTAAATGGGAATTCCATACCATGGAAGGATTGACAATGACGCCCTCATTTGGCATGTTTCCATATATTACAATTCATTTGTGACATCACCTTACGAGGTTAAAAAAAAACAAAACACCCTAAGCATGAAGAGCATGAAGAACTTCTATGGGTGCCTGGGTGGCTCAGTCGGTGAAGCTTCCGACTTGGGCTCAGGTCGTGATCTCCTGGTTTATGAGTTTAAGCCTCGCCTGGGACTCTGTGCACAGAGCCTGGAGCCCGTTCTGAGTTCTGTGTCTCCCTCTTTTACTCTCTCTCCCCTACGCGCACTCTTTCAAAAATAAATAAACATTTTAAAAACTGGAGAACCGCTACAAATTTTTCAGTGTTGTTTAAAGTCAAGATTTAATCTGTCCTTGGCATACCACATATCACGATAAATGTTTACAAGTGTCTCTGGCAGATGGTAGAAAGACAAATACTCGTGTTCTTCCTGCTGAGTTTAAAACAGCTGAAATAATGAGAAAGGATGGAAACTGACACACATGTATTCCTTTGGCAACAAGTATTAGGGGACAGGCATAGAAAACCTCACCAAAGTCCAGAAGAAACAAGTATGAAAACAATTTATTGCAGGAGGTTTGCTACTAGTACTAGTATCGGTCACTGTTAATCTCTTACTGTGCCTGATTTATAAATTAAGCATTATCTTAAGTATGTGTGCCTAGGAAAAAACATCGTATATGTAGGGTTCCACAGTACCAAGGGTTTCAGGCCTCCACTTAGGGGGCTTAGAATGTATTCCCTGAAGATAAAGTGGAGACTGCGGTATTTCTTCCCTTTTTGGGGTGAAAACATTTAAATTCTACTTTAAGCAAATTTCAAGTGTACATTACATTGTTATCAACTAACGTCACCATTTTATACATGAGATCCTCCCACTTATTCGCCTTGTAACTGAGAGTTTATGCCCTTTTATCAACGGTTCCTATTTCCCCAGCCCCTGGGAACTATTTTTGTGTTCTTTATAAACAAGATCTTTACCAGATGGGAATAACACTTTGTAATGAGATAGAGAATGACCATGAAAATCGCGTGGTGTTTTCTTTGCTATACTTGATGGCAACAATGTTTGATGGCTTTGTTTTCATTACTTTGGCAGTAGTTGAACTTGAAGGTGTTATGCGTTTTTTTTCCTTTGCAAAATAAAGTGTTCCAGATTTGTTGACCTTTTCTTTTGCCTTTTCCTTGGCTGTTGTTTGCAGTTTTTCTAGTAGACATTTAAAGTACAAAAACATAAACTCTATTAATAATCTTCTTTACAGTAAAAGGGATTGTTTAAAAATGAATAAAAATAACTTCTTTTGGAAAAAAGTATTTTCAGAGTATTTTAAAAATTAGTGTTTAAAAAGTTCCCACTGTTAATATGGTTTTGTTGCAGAAAAAAGTAAATATTTCATGCATAACAATTCTCATTGAAAACTAGTATGTTTAAAAATATTTTCAAATTGATATATTTTAGAACTTGAAGCAATTTGTTTACGTTTACACCAATGAAGATTCAGGGTGTAAATATAGCTGGAGGAAAATTTACCAGTTCATTTTTAACCAAACTCCTGCCTCAACAGTAGGTAGCATTGAGCAATGAGTGCCAGGACTTAGGACCAGCCAGGGACACTTTCCACCTGCCTCTGTGTGACCGCCATGCAGACCAAGGATGTCCATAGATGAGCCCACACTCAAATCTTCTCATCTTTTTTTCTTCCAATCTATTTTTTTTAATCAACAACCAAGATGTTTTATAAAATTAGGGAATACTCATTCCTATTGTGTTTATAAAAACATCTAGAAAAAATAAAAATTGTGAGATAAATAATAAATATCTAGAAAATAAAAAAATAAGTAATAAAATAAAATAATATATAGTAAAATAAAACAAATATCTGAAAAAATCTAGAAAATAAAAATTGTGAGGCATAAATAAATAATAAAAAAATAGTGTAAAATGCTACTTTTTACCTTGATCTCTTTATTTTCTATTTTCAACATATTTGTACACAATCTACTATAGTGCTTGTGTGTGATTATACATAAATATTGGGGTCTATTTTTTTCCTAAACCAAGGTGGGGACATGATCTTCAAAGATGGAATTAAAAATGTTTACAGTCCTGGCAGCTGAAACCCAAAGAAGCAAATTGAATTGACTAAGGTGTCTCAGACCAGAACTGGAACTTAGATCTGTCTTTTCCTATGGGAGGTTTTCCCATCTTACATTCTTTTAATGTATTTTTCTTACCCTAGGTGAAGAGGATTGCATTAACACGTTTCCATCTGGCGAAGAATTGGGAGTATTAGTGGTGGGCCTCGCTCTGTTGTTTGGTAATAGTACCACGGCAGGTAGAAGCTTGAATTTCCAGAGATATAGGAAATTTCTCCACAGGAAAAGCCATGGTGATGAGATCAAACATTGGGTCTCAAACCTGAATTTTGCTTTTTCCATAAAGAGCTATCTTCTTTTATTCCTCAACTCCTTGAAGATTGATCCAAGTTCTCTAATGATTTTCATGGTGATTAGCCCTCAGGCAGGCAGGATTGTGTGATAGTTAAGACAATAGTGTTGAGAGTCACAGGGTCTGTGGTATGCCTGTCTACTAGATGTATAAACTTGACTGACCGACTCCCTCCCCATGCCTCACTTTTCTCATGTGTAAAACACAAGTAATACACTGGTTACTAAGAGACTTTATCTCATGAACTTCTTGTGACAAGGAACTGAGTTATTCATGTGAAGCTCTTAGAAAAGTGGCTGACAAGTAGAATGGTGATGGCTGAGTTTTGGAAGAAAAGATAAACTATCTTCCAGAACCTTTATTTCAGCTTTTGAGACGAAAGAGGATTGGAATGATCTTAGAAGACTGACAAATAGCATACGGTGCAACTGTGTTCCCAGTACCGGACTTAATGAGGATTTTGACTTTCCAGGATGTCTTTTATGGATTTACAACACTAGGTGGCAGTGTTAGCACAAGCTGGAAACATCCAGAGTGCTTTTTGTTTGTTTTTTTGTTTCTTTTCTTTCCTCTTCCAGATTTATAACTTTCTAGTCAGCTTTTGAATCTCTGATCAATCCAATATTAGTAGTCTGAGCACAGACCAGAGCTGAATCCTACCAGAGACTGGCTAAAGGATTAACAGGAAATTTAAATGATCATTGTCTCCTATGGGCTTGTAGCCTTGTGGAGAAGCTAAGGCCTTGTTTCTCTATCTGGCTTTGGGCTTTTCTACTGTGCAGGAATGGATTAGGGAAGGCTTTAGCCCGCTAAGCAGCGGCCCCCGGAGAGACCGTGCCTCCCCCACTAGTACCCTGCTGTCATGTTTCAGGAATCTCCATGCTTCCTCCACTAATGAGCCAAATACACTTAGCAGGGAGGATTCTGCGGCAGACATTTTTTGCCGATTTTCTTTGTGGGGGAAGCAAGTCTTTATTTGCTAGAACGCTTGGGTCTTGATTTTTAAAATGGCCCGTGTTTTAAATAAAATTTTTATTCATTTTAGATCGCTTACCTAGGGCTCCTTCAAGAAAAGAGTAATGATCACCTGTTCACATGGAAGCTGGCCCCAGGGGGCAAAGGCCTGAGGACCACAGGGACATGAAGGCTGCTCTTCCTTTTTCTGAGAACTGCATGTTCACAGGGTTAATTGAGCCCAAAGAGTTCTCATTAGGCAGATCAGTCCTTCACTGGATTTGAGCATCTCTCTCTCACTCGCTTGCTCGCTCCATGCACACACACACACATTTCTGTTCATTCAAACCACAAATATCCAGTGCCCACCACGAGCCAGACACTGATCTCAAAAATACAGGTAAAGCAGTGATTAAAACAGGCGATGACACCCCTCTTAGAGAGCTCATATCACAGGGCGAGACCCACAAATATGGCAGGTGGTACGTGTTGTGAAGTAAAGTGGTATAAATGGGTAGTGACGGGAAATAAAGGGGATTCTATTTTAGACAGAGCGACCAAGGAAGGATTCTTGAGTATGGTGATGTGTGAGCAGACACCTGAACTGCTAAAGACAGAATGTTCCTGTGACCCCTCCATTCATATGGTAAATCCTAATGCTCATTGTGATGGTATTTGAAGGTGGAGTTTGGGGGAGGTAAGTAGGAGCCCTCAAGAATGAGATCAGTGTTCTTATAATTGAAATCTTAGATGGCGTGTCTTCCACCTTGTGAGGGCACAGCAAAATGACAGCCATCTAGTAACTCGGAAGGGGGACCTCACCAGACACTGAAGCAGTCCCCTGATCTAGGACTTCCCAGCCTCCAAAACTATGAGCATAAATTTCTGTATATAAACTACCAACACATGGTACTCTGCTACCGCAGCCTGAGAGGACTAACACATGAGTGAAATGAGGTAGTGAATGTGCACTCTTTTAGGGTAAGAACATTTCAGAGGGAGGTGCATACAGATGGTCTGAGGAAACGGGTTGGTGGTGAGGCATTGAGGCTGGAGGGGCGGATGCAAACTGATGGGGAATATTCACCTTCTTTAAGAGAGAATGCAAAAATAAATACAAGAATAAATATTTACAAGAATACAAAAATAAATACAAGAATAAATAAATACAAGAAAATCCCAAGAAATTACAAAATTGAAAAAGCTGAGAAGTTGTACAAATATCAAAGTCTAGTTTGGGCATTTGTTAACCATCTGACACACCTCTAGAATCATTTTCCCTTCCAGCTTTGGCTGTACACTCTTTGATTGCGTCTTCATTCAACTTTGATGTGTAATACATGTTTATAGAGACAATAGATAATTTAGTCTTTCCTTTAGCATGGTTGACCAAAATATTATTGATGGTTTATACATTTCTTTCAGCTTCATGCCTCTTTCTGCCTCTGCCATGTGCATTTCCAAAGTTCTCA
Organism: Suricata suricatta; assembly: GCF_006229205.1. Lineage (NCBI taxonomy): Eukaryota > Metazoa > Chordata > Mammalia > Carnivora > Herpestidae > Suricata > Suricata suricatta. The sequence continues at coordinate 30,427,330 of NC_043703.1, read as the reverse complement.
AAATTGGAAGATCTCAAAGATTTCTTTCAAATATGAGCTATAAGATTTGGAAGATTTTCCCACAAAGTAGCTTTCATTTTTATTCATTTCTATCCTTGTTTTTTTTAACCTATGACCAAATATTTCTAAAGCTGAGTATTGTGGGAACAGACTCCTATGTCATTTGACTTTTGTCCCAACTGTATCATGATGACGTAGAGCGGGTCAGCCTGGAGGAGGCAGCCATTTCCTGGGGTCCTTCCTGTGCCAAGAGAACTAGCAACAGTCAGAAGTAACAACAAGGCGCAGGGATGTAGCTCACACAGATAGCCTCCTGGAATCAACTTCTTTCTAGCTAGATCCTCAAAATGCCCAGGGCTACTCCACTGTTGTCTGACAAGACGAGGGACAAATAATGGAGGGAAAACAGGACTGGAAAGAGACAGAGGTCTTAACTGATTGTGGTTAAACTATTTCTATTTTTTAAACTTTACCGAATCTTAGGACTATGTCAACACACCATCATCCCAGTAAGGGGCCTGAATCGTATGCTTTATTAACTTCATGGTAAAACCACCTCTTCCAGGATAGGAAGATACCCCTGCTTCACTGTTAGGTCATTAAAGGGAAAGTAGGTCCACGAGTGTGGAATTGTTGAGGAGAGTAATATAACAAAGTTCCAGAACATTCCTGACAGACCATGGCAGACAGACTTGTACACTTGTGCTCCCCCTCTCTGCCCACCCTCGTGCCTGCCCCTGCCCGGGGGATATGAGACTGTAGGACAAACCTAGGACGGGAATTTTACTGGGTGGGTGGTGGTGGTGGTAGTGAGTGAAAGGGAGGGGGGGGCTGGGTCACTTCACTGATTAGTTACCATGTGAGTATTGAGATATTTTAAAAATTTAAACCCCACTTATCAAGTAGATTGATCACGTGTGAATTTTTAGGTCAAAATAATTTTCCAGAAGAATTTCTCCCTTCCAGTGGCCTGTGTCAGGGACATGGCCATGACCCTTCCGCAGTTAAGACTTTCTTGGTAGGATATTTAGAGAAGTGTATTTTGACTAAAAGTTCCATCTTAATGGCCTGTGATCTCTTGTCCACAAGTGTGACATTGCTGACATCACTGGAACTGATTGTTTTTTTTCATAGTTGTGGTTCTTCACATAACCTTTTTGTATGGATAAGGAATATGGCATAGAGGGTAAGAGTGCAGGGTTGTTGTTGTTTTTTAATGCTTATTTATTTATTTTGAGAAAGAGTGTGTGAAAGAGGGAGGGGCAGTAGGAGACAAAGGATCTGAAGAGATTCGAAGCAGGCCCTGCTGTCAGCACAAAGCCCAATGTGGGGCTCGAACCCTTGAACCGTGAGATCATGACCTAAGCCAAAGTCAGATGCTTAACCAAGTCCACCAGACGCCCTAAGAGTGCAGGCTTTGGTGCCAAAATGTGGCTTTTCCTCGGACTCCACCACTCACTTTCTGGATGCCTCACCATTCTGCGTTTCCTCCTCTGTAAAATGGGGGTCATGAATCATGCAGTTATTATGAGCATTAACTGAATTAATCTTCAGCATGAGTCAGCGCCTGGTACAAAGTACGTATGCCATTTGTCACGTCAGCTACTTGAAGGATCTCTCTGCGTGTGACTCCTACTCAGCCTCTTCCCTTTGCTTATTATCCGTCCTCACTGAGAGACAAGTTATTGGTGCTCATGGGGCTGCTTCTGAAACGTGTCAGAGGCCCTCTAACCAGGGGACACTCGCCACCAGGCCTCATGACAGCTATGGTCCACTCCCATCATATTTTGAGCAGGTGTCTGACAGCAGAAACTCTTCACTCCGAATAAAATCATGTGAAATATGGCTACTTAGGTTAAACCAGAGATTTAGGCGGGCATCCGGAAGCCCGCCTATTTGTTTTCCTTCTTTGTTACTGTCCCTGTCTTCTGGGATCCTGGGAACCCTCCACAGTCCTATTGTTTCATAGAACACAGTTCTGAAACCCTAGAAATCAAACTTCCTTTTTTTTCAATTTCAAAAGACAGATACTTTTCTAAAGAGAGTCATGCCAGCCTGTCATGTGAACGGGGCCAGGTTTACTGAGAGCAATTTATTCTCCTGCAGATCCACAGAGTCACAATCCTGTGTGCCAACCGAACTCCTAACTGACCTGTCAGATGGAACGACTTTGGGTTTCTTCTCTGGGTCCTGCCCTGTGTATTTTATAGTTTTAGGTGGACTGGAAGAAAATGGGGGACTGGCTGTTCTCATTTTGGATTCAACTACCATCGAACATCTAAACATCATGCCACAAGCTCTCATTATTAACCTGAAAAGTACGCAGTTCTATTTTCAGATGCATCCAGTGAGGCTCGGAGAGTGAAGAGCCTTGCTCACAACAGAACCAGCTTAAAATGCTCTAGACTTTATACCCACCTTCTAGTGCGACTGAAATTGGTCTCCACTTGCATTTCTATAAAACCGTGTTATGTACAAAATTCTTTAACTTTTGAAATGTTGGCATTTGGTACTCAAATATCATTTTTCTTTCTTCTCAAGTATTTGTTCTCCAATTAGGCTTTTCCAGATGACAAAACTGAGTCTTTGAAGTTTTTAAAGCCACAGAACAAGCAAGAGACATAACCGGGATTCCAACCCGTTAATCTGGCCATAAGCCCAGGTGTCCCCAGCCCACCACGACCCCAGGTGAAGGTGAGACGACTTTTATCCTACCGTGCCAGCTTCCTGGTAGAAAAGATTCTTGGTGACTCCCACATCAGGATTTTCTTAATATGGTTCAACTTGACTCTTTCTGCCCCAGGGAGTCCAGCCCTGATCACAAGCATCTAGAGCCTTCCTTTTGTTTCACCACAACCATTTGTACCTGGCACCATGCGAGGTTAGCCAGGTGGTGGAGGGCCTCGAAATGTAAACCCCTTCATTATCAAAGGAAAACGGCCTTACTGCTTAAGAGAGGTGAAATAAAGAGGTATCAGTTCTTTGTATCCATTAAACGTCCCGCTTAAACTGCCCTCATCTCTCTCCAGCTGGTTAGAACAAAACATGAAGGGGAGTGATGCGGTTTGCATGCCAATTCTGCCTCTTAAAACACTGTGACCTTGGGGAAGTCATTTTACCTCTCCAGGCCTCTGGTTTCTAATCTACACAAGGAGAAAGTTCACCTCCTGCCTGAAATGGGCTTGTGTTACCACTAGGGGGCAGACAAACACAACCCCTGTGGGGCTTCGTAGCTGCCACACAGGAGTAAACAATGAAGTTTTAATACAATTGATACAAATATAAATAAATTCAAAGAACAATTTTTAATAAAATAAAATATAGGCTTTATGACTGGGTCTTTGAGGACTCCCAATTCTGGGTTGCACTCTTAATGTTTAGGTTCAGCTGCCTGCATTATAGGTTACAATAGTGTCTCACATGTATTGAGTGCTTACTGTATGCAAGACATGTGCTGTACATGTTACCTTTAATCTGCACAACAAACTGTTTAAGATGGGCATCATCCATGCTTTTCCTGCAGCTCACCGCAGCTAGGTGACTCGCCCAAGTTCACTCAGCTGGCAGCTGGCAAAGCTAGGATCCCGTGTTTTTTCTGATTGTCCCCAGGCAGACCGTGCCTGGTCCCTAGTGCCCTCCTCTCAAAGGCACGTGCATGTATGTGCCTGACCCACTAAACCACTCTGGTTACCCAGAGGTCGATGATGTCACAGAAACACTTCTCCTTTTGTATGAGGGATTCCAATTTTATAAAACCATAGACATTTCTAGTATGTAAAAGATTAAGTCATGACTGTATTTCTGGAACATTATTGGATTCACCTGTTCTGTCCCGTTCGTCCCACACAGGTCTCAGGCCCACACCCCACACTCCCACACAAGGCCCTCCTCCTTTTCCAGAACCTCTGCTGTTATACGTCCACATGGCTCACAGTGAGGTGACTAAGCTCCAAGTGCCCGTGGCTTCATCACAAATTCTCCTTCTGGCCCTCACTGGTCTTCATCCTCCCCTCTCCCATCTCACCTTAGCTAGGGTTTTACTTGGACCTGCTAATTTGCGTGATTTCCAGCCCTGTAAATCAATGTATGTTTCCTAACAATACCTAGCATTTGAAACATCCTTCTTTCTTAACCCCTCACTTATCTGCTACTTCTCATTTTTCACGTCGAGTTCAAAATGTCTCCTCTAAAATGCTTTCCTGAAATATCCCTACTCAACTTGGAACATGTCTTTGCTTAGCTTTTATTTTCTATTAATTCTGTCGCTCTGTGTGTTGCTTCTCAGATCTCCAGTTTCATCTGTTTGTAATATATTCCTAAATTTCTTAAAATCACTGGTATTTGGTTTCTCCAAATTTCTTAAAATCACTGGTATTTGGTTTCTCCAAGTATTTAATTGAGCATTAATAATAATGAATACTCACTGAACTGGTCCTTATTTGTCAAGCAGGGATCAGATCCAGAGCATGATTTCACTAGCTCAGTGGGTCATCATTATGCCTCCTGGGTAGCATTCATGAGCACCTATGATGTGTTTTGTATTCTAATACATAGTCTGGTATCATCTTCTCAGTAACCCAGTGACACAGGTACCATTGCAATCTCCAGTGAGCAAATGATGTATGTTTTAAAAGCTCGTTCTGCACTGTGCACCTGTTAGTATTGCTCTATTAAAGGCGGCTCTTTGTCCGAGGTCTGTTGTTTCAGGAGGTGTTCTTTTAATGGTGTCTCTCGGTTTCTCTTGTTATGCCTTTGATTATTTCATTTCCCTACTCAGTGATATTTGGGACTCTCCACCACGTGTGCTTTGGCTTGTTTCCTGAGGTAGCCTCAGGCATCCATGAGGCTGTTATCAGTAAGGAGTCTGTGTGCACACCTCCTGTTCTTGGAAATCAGGGCTTGTGGCTTTAATTCTTCTCAGTTTGATAGTTGCGGGTGGGCAGAGATTACAGCGCTCCCTACTTCTCGCCATCTTGCCCTCCTCACAAATGGCGTATGTAATGGTCAGTAGTCTTGTCCACAGGTACGGTGCTGACTAGGGAGGGATTTGATTTGGGGGAGTCTGACTCCAGAGCTCTCTCTACCTTATATCGAGACTTTGGTACTGCTTGGTCTTGAAGTTTCAGAGCTGGGGTGTGGAAGAGGGGACACGAGTAACGACGGCAAGAATGAGGAAGGGGAGTGGACTAGCTGGTGGAAGTCTTCCTATTCCCCAGTCTTCTTGTAATCCCGAACACCTTGAATAAGTTCTACCAAAAGTCATGGAATGTTTGAGACCAGAGTTCTCACAGAAACTGTGAAGTGGGTGAGTTGCTCCAGAAGATGCAGAAATCTTGGTAGAATACAGATCTCAAAAAGAAATAGGTACCTCAGCTAGTTCTGAACAAAGTGACTATTTTGGCCACTAATCTCTAAAAACAAAAACAAAAACTCATATATCACTTTGAACTAAAATGATTCCACTCAATGTCAAGTAAGAGTCAGTCCCTGGTTGAGATTCACTAGGGTTTTGTGATCCTCCTAAGCTTTCTCTTGATACTGTGGCTGCTGTGGGGTCACCTGGGAATAGCTCTTAGCACTGGGAGTGCAGTCAACAGGAGAAACCTCTTCTTCTTTGAATCTGTTGTAGCTGCTGCAGAAGAGGAGGCCTGACCCTCAAAAATGGGCAGAAGTCTCTTACCCTCTGGTTAGTATTGGTGTTAATATTGAGAATTTTGAACCACTGGACTGGCCCTGATCGTGATCATCGGATAATGATTATAAACCACTTGGATAGAGAGTATCAACTAAATATTGGATATGGTTAGTCCACGCTTGTGCTTTACTGTTTCTCTGCTAGCAAACAAGGTGGCGACATTAGCTTTCAGCTGAACTTCAGGTAGCAGGGAGGATGGGGACTGAGTGCCGCATTGGCAGTTCTGGTGGGCGCTCATGAACATACTAGGGGGTGACGGAATTATGTGTGGTACCCAAGAACAGAAGGTCAGGTAAGTGGTACCCAAATCTGGCTAATGATTGGAGCTATCTTGTGGGTTAAAAAAATATAGATGCTAGACACTGCACAAGGCCTGTGTAACCTTTTTTAGCCATGAGGGATGAAAAGCTGCATCCAAAAAATGAAAATTTCCCAGGTGATTTTATCATCAGTTTGAGAAATAACATATTTGAGCGAATATTCCATTATTGTTCTTTCCTTTTTCTTGAGACTTCTTACTCATTTCCTGGTTGAGATCCAGGAGTGGTTTTCTGGTTACAAAGATCAATTATCTGAGCAAAGGGATAAGTGGATAGAACATTCAGAAGGATTTATGCCATCGTGTGTGTGTGTGTGTGTGTGTGTGTGTGTGTGTGTGTGTGCGCGCGCGCGCATTTGAAATGACTTCATAATTAAGCCCAACAAAAATGTGCTATTTTAAATCTTGGTTTCATTATGTGTTAAATGATAATGGTTATAATAAAAGTGATGATACATTTAAGCCATCCCCATAGCATCAACTGTGAATCACTGCCCAGTCCATGGCTGCTGTGGATAGACTTTTGCCTAATCCCACAAGAAAGTTATAATTTATTCTCTTATGAACTTTTAGTCTCTCAGAGACTTCCCAACAGTAGAAAAAGACCAGTACAATGCCCTTAATGACAATTTCCCTTTTCTCAGGCTTTCTATGGTAGGGCAGTGGATTTCAATTCAATAGATTGGCCAGTGGGAAGTCTATAGTGACATCAGAGTTATGCCCCTAAGTTTGCTTGAGGATTACCTCAATAAACCCTGGGAAATAGAACCCTTTCTGCAGAAGAATCAATAATACTTACCCAGCTTGGGGCCAGTTCTGAAACAAAGGACTATGTTGCTGGTTATAGTTCTATTTCTAAACTAAGGGATGCAGAGTGTTCTTAATTATCAGGACTCAACAAAAATAAATATGGTGATTACATACCCTTGTGTTTATCAGAGACTCCAAAGCATAAAACCAGTGATGGAGATTCTGTGATTCACTATACAAATAAACTAAAAAAAATAAATAAAAAATCAAATCAAAGCTGCAATTTCCAATCAGGTGTTTCTAAAATAAATAATGGGGGCGCCCGGGTGGCTCAGTCAGTTAAGTGTCTGGCTTCAGCTCAGGTCATGATCTCATGGTTCATGGGTTCGAGCCCCATGTCAGGCTCTGTGCTAACAGTGAGCTCAGAGCCTGGAGCCTGCTTCAGATTATGTATCTCCCTCTCTCTCTGACCCTCCCCTGCTCACACTGACTCTCTCTGTCTCTCAAAAATAAATAAAAGGCCATAAAAAAATAAAATAAATAATGAGTAGGGAAAAGAGATTTTTTGATTAAAAAATTGTAAATCCTAAAGAAAGCATATGACTTCTATGAAAAGATCAAATCCTAAATTATTTAATGTTTCTTGGGAATCAAAACATTTTAAAGAGTGGGCCTGTAAAGGTATAAAGGGAAATAATAAAATGTAGACAGGGTGAAATCTTGCTTCAAGGTATTCATTACTCAAAAAGAAACTGAGTTCCTTGTATCCCATTGTATTTTGTAAGACAGACTTGAGCATTCTTGTTTAGGATAGTGGATCATAAATGCTTAGTTGCTTAAAACTTCACTTGTTTAATAGCATCTGTGGTTTTATCACGTGACAACTGGGCTGATGCATATTTACAAGGCCACAACGAATTTAATAGTATTTCAAATCATTGGTGTTTGATACAACAGAGAATTACAGATAAGCTATTTTTGATTAAAAATAATAGCCACTCTATGTGCAAGGCAGTTTGTACAAAATACAGACAAGGTTTGAGGACGTGTGCCTTGAAGTTATGGATTCTTCCACCCCTTTCTATTACCTCCAAATTTCCAGGTGATCCATGACCCACATATCTGGCGTCACTACTTTATAAAAGAGTGAAAGCAAGAATAGTGGGTGATTTATTAACCTTTTCCTGAGACACACTGTCAAACGTCTCTTGGCTGAAATGTATTCTCTCCTACCTGTGTCTGCACTGACCACCACGTACAGCTGGTAGGGCGCATCTTGTTGATTGCACTCCTTAGCAATTCTAGTACGTGATTCCACGGTATGATGTGGGGCTAGAAAAAGAGAACCAGGGGAGAGCACCCAGTTTCTAGTGTTGGATTGGGACCTGGGGTTAATCATTTTGTCTTCCTTTTTATGTGCAACATAAAGACTGTAATGCTCCTGTTATTAACCCAGCTCACAAGGGACCCAGAGGAATAAAGTTAATAAGAAGGAACAATCTGAAAGCTTTGGCTGAAAGGTATTATTTAAGCCACCAGAGAAAACTGTCCAATTATGGATAAGGAAGTAGAACTGATGTAAACTTGTGGGTTTTTTCCACTTATGTAAATTAATGGTAAGAGGTCTAGAACATACAATTTTCTTACTTATGTTTTATTCTTTTGCTGGTAGATAGAAATAAAGGCATCCAGCTGCAAAAGAAAGTTGGGGATAGTGGGACTGAAATAGCTATTCTTCTTGTTTTCCTTCTCCTGTAGCTAACCCAGTCTGCAATTCATGCTGCACATTCTGACAGAACCCCTCCCTCCCCTCCCCCAACCGCTCCCCTCTTACCCTACCCCCACGCATCCCACCTCCCATGGCAAGCAATACTCAGTACTCAGTGCGGTGTAAAGATTCTTTGGAGGTTGTTTAGATGAATACAAAATAATTTTTCATACATTTAAAATACTGTTTATTCCTTGAACTCACAAGAGAGAAACTCTAATTGTGGCAACGTTAAGTACTATAATGAACCACAGGGTAGCAGATGGGCCCTGGGGTAAACCGTTTCTGTGCTATTGATTTACTTATTTGGTTTCCTTGTAAAACGTCCATGGCCTGTAAAACTGCTGCAGAATATAAATACAAGCTTCCAATCCAAGCCAAACTTTAAGATTCTTGCTTTAAAACAATCTGTTTTCTGGAAAACAAAAGGAAGGCTGGTTAGTGTCCCGAGCCCTGGAAATCAGAGTTTTGCAGTTTGATCAGGTTTGTGAGGTTGAATTCTTCATAGAGAGTACCACAAGTGATTTTTTTAAAGTTTGTTTATTTATTTATTTATTGAGAGACAGAGAGAGAGAGAGAGAGAGAGAGAGAGAGAGAGAGAGAGAATCCCAAGCAGGGTCTTCGCTGTCAGACAGAGCCTGATGCGGGACCTGCCGTGAGATCGTGACTGAGCCGAGTCCTCTGAGTCGGATGCCTAACTGACTGAGCCACCCAGGGGAACCAAGAGTACTGCAGCTTCTATCCAGATACTACCAATATGATTTCATTTCCAGAAACTTCTATTTAGAGCTCAATATGTGTTTGGCATTCTGTTGTAAACTATCATGACATGAAGATATTAAGATATGATTTTTGTCCTTGAGGAATTACATGATATTTATTTTTTTAATGATTTCGTAGAGTTCACCGAAGACATATGAACAACATCAGATGTGCACTTAATGTCTCAGGGTCCACGCAGATCATGTCATTGTGTGAGGCTATTATAAGACCTTAGGGGCAGTGGAGACTGACCAATTGGGAATGTATTACCCTCTCAAGTTCAAATTCACATAAAAAAAACCTGCTGTATTGTTCAAATGAAATATTTATGTGAGCTGTATTTACCCACACACTTTTCATACACACACACTTTCATCTGAGCTTCTAACAACTATTTGAAGTTGACTTTATTGATAGTAGTTTGCAAATGAAGAGACAGAAGGTCTGTGAGATAAGAGTCGTGGACAAGGTAACTTAGCTAATAACTGGGAGGGCAGGGATAAGAAACTGAAGTTCTGTGGACCCATGCCAAGTTATTTTTATTAAAAACTTGTAGGTCAAGAAGAGGCAGAAATGGCTAACAATTCAGGTATTTACTCTTCTATCTAAGTCATCATCCAAGGGCTCCTCCTCTCCTTTGATAGCCACTCTCCCCACATTGTCACCCAACAATAAAGAATGCAGTATGTGTGTGGAATACCCTATGGTTAACATGCTTCAGGTATGTTGGAGGTCTCTGAGTTGCTTAATTTGCTCTCCGAAGACGAGAAGTTGCTGAAGGAAATAGTTTGATGCAAAGGGGAGCTGCTGCCTTCCGAGCAGACTGCTCTATCCACAGTGGACCCAACACAGAGCTTCAGATCTCACTAGGGCTGTCTGGGTAGGGCACTTCAGAGGATGGATACAAATCAGAGACTCCAGGTGCCAAAATATGGGAGTCTGAGTCGAAAGGAATCGGATACAAAATATCTTGTCCTGGGCAACCTTGAACAACTAGTTAAACCCTCAATATCAATTTTGTGGTTTGAAAATGGAGAAAAAAATTATCATGGGGACCAAATAAGTAAAATATATTTAAACCAGGCGTTAAGGGTGCAGTTACTGAATAGTAGGTGCTCAGTAAAGGATGGTTCTCCTCTTTCCCTCTTTCTTTCCCCCTTGTGCCCAGTGGAGGAGGCTTGTGGCCATGCCGATAAAAGGAGCAGTTGGGAGAGGATGTGTTCTGAGTGCCGGAAGGCCACAGTCCCAATTGGCCAACCAGTACAGTGTTGACAGGGACAGTATCTGCCTTGGGATGCTCTTATATGACAAATATTTTGTCACTCTTAAGGGACAGTGAACAGGAAATAAGTTGTGAAAAACAAAGTGGAATTTCTGGAAGCTGCTGGCATAAAAGCTCTTGAAGGGGTCACATGCAGATTAGCATAATTTTTATTACATGTTCTATTTTTGTCCTGTGAGATACTTATTTGGATTTCATTGTGCCCATTGTGAGGCTTTTGTTCTGAGGCTGTGAGTTTAATTATTTAGTTATTTATGAGTGCATCTGGGCATAAGTGCCACAGTTTTATTTCGGTGACAAATTTATGGTCAGTGAATTTTAGTAATTAATGAATAAATTATTTCTCCTTCATAAATGCCTCTGCAATTTGTGATTTCCATAACAATTCATAATACTTAAGAAAGGTTCTTTATTAGTTGAAAAATTCACTGTTAATGGAATCAGGAGAGGGAGATTTTAAATTGCTTTAATTAACTGTGTTAATTAATATCCAACATGTGTAAGATATTGGATTGGCTTTGGTTGGCTCGATTAGAAATTGGTTGCCTAAAATCTGCCTAATATATAAATGTACTTTGTTCAAAGAAGTAAATGACAGGAATAAAAGGACTTCCTCTTTTGTAATCTTTGATTCCTGGCTTACCCCTGAAATTTGCCAGAAAAAAAAAAATCAGCACATGCAAACAAATGCACATTTTGACTTTCCAAAAAAGAAAACCTTAAAGCCACTTTGTGATGCGATTTCAAGGAATTAGGGAAGCTTATGAGAGTTAGTATGTTTCAAATCTTTTTCAAGAAAATAAACCCCCAAAATTTAAATAAACCTTATTCTCCACAAATCACTGCACTAAGTGGACTGTGGCAAGAAAACAAGATACATAAGAATAATCCCTACCTCCATAGAGCTCACAGTTGAGTGAATATGGAAGACACACAGTTACTGAAATGGGAAGTTGGGAAGAGTTTGGACAGGGAGGAAATGCTGAGTATGGGGTACAGAAGAAAGGTACACTGCCAACAGACTGTTTCCTCGAGGATGATGAAGGGTTATATCTAGATCCCAGCGCTAGCATATGATTTTTCAGTGGAAAACACCAAGAATTATTGTTGATTTCTGTTTTGTCTCACACCCACGCTTATTTCATCAGTAATTCCTATCAGCTCTATTTTCAAAATATGTATCGAATCTGGATACTTACCACTTCTACAAATACCACCTAGTCCAAGCCCCTTCCCAGACTTCCTGTTTCCACCTTGACATTCTCCAGTCAATTCTTTACCCAGTAGCCAGAGCATTTCCTTATCACTGGCCGAGGGCCTTTGCACTTGCTGAGATATTCCCTCTGTTGGAATAATTTCCCTCCATACCCTGAGGCCTCATTTACTCTCTTATTCAGGTTTCTGTTCAAATGTTATCTCCTTACAGAGACATATTCAACTACCCTATTTAAAATAACTTCCTCTTATGCCTCACTGACTTTTTTTGTTTTCAGTCATATACCTGTATCAATCAGGGTTCAAGCAGAGAAATACATATGGTGTCTACATGTATTGTTGGAGTTTGAGGTTCATACAACCATAGTCAAGAGAGGAAGGTAGATGTAGAGGGGACAGATCAAGAGCTGCCTGGTACCCCACAAGGACAGACTGAAACCTGTGTCCATTTTTTGGCCTTCAACTTCACTGACAAGGGTATCCTGCAGAAACCAAAGCCTTTCATGAGGGAGTTATACACACACCTAGCCCAGAAGTCAACCTGGCCCAGGAATCAAAGAAGCAGATGGAGTATTAGGAAAGGTAGTTCCAGCTACTGCTTCATGCCAGGGGTAACTCAGCAGATCACCAACAATACGTGTGAGCTACACAGGAAAGCCTGCTGCTCCCCTTCAACTCTCTACATCTCCCAAGACTCCTTGGGAAATGGAACTCTGGGAAATGTAGTTCAGCCCAGCCAAATAGACACATGGCCAACCCATCACAGTATATATAGTACCTAATATTGTGCTGTATATTTGTTCCATGAAAGCAGATATTTATTCCTTGTTTTCAATACAGTGGTACTTGGCACATAGTTGATACTCAATAAATATTTATAGAATGAGTATAGTAAGCATCCAAAGGTGAATTTATAGATGAATATATAGTCAACATACTCCTCCATCTAAGTACAGGAGTAAGGGTCAAATGAAGAGGTCGGGAGAGCAGGCTAGCAACTGGTGACTGATTTATTGAGCCAGCTGGACCTTATGTGGAGACCATGAGCAGGCAGTAAATCCATTTTTTTCCCTTTCCCTTCGAACATACTCTGGGCTCAGACTTTTCGACTCCTGGACAAAATTTTAGGCAGCACACATAGCACTTAATGAAATGTGCAGTTAACTTGGGGTCATTTGCCCAAGATCTGTCTAATAGAATATGGACTGGAGTGATGCCGGCTGCCTCCAGGCTTGGCTCATAGAAAGCTCTTGTGCATAACCCTCATCTCTTCTCTCTCCCGCTACTGTAGTTTCCAGAGTAGTCACATTGAAGACAGCAGTATGGTTCTTTAAGTCTGAAGGAGTCTGGGTGCCCGGGTCTCCCTATTGTCCACTCCTTCTTGCTCCCCAGTCCTTCCCGTGCCCCACTGACTGGTGTGAGACTGGGGCATGAAAGAGAAATAAACCCTCACGGTAAGTCACTCAGAATGTGGGCTTTTGGTTATATAAGCCAGTGTTACTTATCCTGTCAGAAAAGCAAGCACAGTGGCTCATGCTAAAGACTGCTCCGTGTCTTTGCTACCGCCACCATTGCCCCAGTCCTCTCCTCTTCTTTTCAATACCAGAACTCAGAGAGATCCAAGTAGCTAATAATAATTAGAACCTGGATACCAGAACCAAGAGCTGAGGCGCAAGCTCCTGAGTGTCCATCAAATTACAGATTCTAGTCAGTGTGTGTGTGTGTGGGGGGGGGGCTCCTTGAAGAAGGAGTTCATCTTTGCTGGGGAGGGAGAACTGTAAATTCTGAGAGGCAGGTTTTGGCTGGAGAAAAGAGGACAGAACTGAGGTGGGAAATCATCACATAAGCTTCCATATTTTGTATAGACTATGCTGGAGGGTGAAGGGTTGATGAGACAGAAAACAGAGACCTTTGTGGTTTTGAAAAAGGACTGCCACAAGAAATGTGGTGTAGGAAATAAGCAGATCTGGAGAGGCAGCTCAGAGGATGTGCGAGTTAAATTGTGAGATGAAAGATTTTTTTAAATCAGTAGATACAGAGAAAGAGATAGATCAAGAGATGTTTTGAGAGAAATAAAACAACTAAAGCTGGAGATGGTAAACTTTAGGGATGAGAGGGGGATGAGTCAAGGTAACTTGGAAATTTCCAGGCTCCATGATTTGGGAAAATGAATAGTAGTGTCACTGACAATGACAGGAAATATTTGGGAAGAGGGACCATTTTTCATGGAAATGTGATGAATTTTGTTTTGAATAGGTTGAGTTGCAGCGACTTTGAGACACCCAGGAATGTCCAGTAAAGAGTTGATAAAATACTTCTCAATCAGGCCGACTTTCCTTTTTCTTCCAAGTATGGAATAATTAGGCTTCTGATTATTGGAGTCTCTAAAACAAATTTTGGGGGAACTGAACCTGAAGTCAAAATAATAGTTTTCAAGCGCTGGATATATATCTTGGGATGACGGAGATATTTAACTCCTCTACCATTTTGTTATCTCTTGTTCTATCTCCCAGGCCACCACAATAATTAAGGAGTCTACACTTTGTTCACATTGCTAATATATTTATAAGCGTGGCCCATCTGCTCTTTCATACCCTCGCTAGTTGCAATTTATTTTCCGAATTGACCTTTCTGACTTGGCCTCTGCATGTGTCAAATTGTCTTATACACGTCCTTGATCTTTTGCCCTGCTAACATTTTGCATGTGATTACATTTCAGAGTCTGGAATCTTCAATCATGTAGTAAACAGAGATGCTGCATTAATTTTAAATTCAAGAGATTGAAAAAGAGGTCAACTTGGAGCTAGACACACACTGGATTTCTGTATGAGACAGCATGCCTTAAAAGCCTGCATTTCAGCCAGATGATTGGTGAATGACCCTTGTGGCTGATACGTAGGGAGAGAAATAAATGATTTGGAGGTGACAGCCGAGTTAGTGCATCACTGCTGGTCAGTGTCCTGTTCCCCTTGGAGACCTAATGCTAAAAAATATGAAGGACTGTTAAGATCAGAAAGACATGGGGGTTTGGGTGCCCATGGGATCCCCCAGTTGTGCCAGGAGAACATCTGTCCTGATGAGTCAGTTAGTGTCTTTTCATTCCCTACACATGGTAGGTATGTTTGGAAACAGCTCCCTTCTCTCCCTGAAGTTGTAATACAGCCAATCTCACTGGCCAGTTCTTTCTTCCCTTCAATGTAGGGAAGAAACACAGTGTAGATCCAACTGTCCTACCTGTGACTGAGTGCGGTGATTGTCAGGGAGGTGGGGGAAATATTTCTTTGACAGATATATTTGACATGCTTATTCAGATATGCCCTCTGTCCACTGATGCTTGTGGAAGGACCTCTTGCTATTGCAAGGCTGGCCTCTTTGCTTCTGCATGGGAGGCGGAAGTGTGTTTTTCCCTAATGTCCCCATTTGAAATCTTGTCAAACCAGACATAGAGATGAAGGTTTTCTCTTTTTTCACTTCTCAGGCCAAGTCCGTGTACTGGTAATGCAATTGCCTTGGATTGTACAGATTTTTAGAAAAAGAGATAAAATGATGATGAGTGTGAATGAGCATAGGGTGAAATAATATATGTCTGCAGTATGAGCTGAGCTGTGCACAGATAAGTGTGCAATAAGGTTTTGGAGTTTATCTCCGTGGACGGAGGGTGCATCAGAATTAGAAGGGTGTTTTAAAAATACCCACCAAGGTTACATTTTCATCACCTCCACGACAAGCAATGACTGATGATACAGCTAAAAATTCACTATGAATTTGACCAGCATAGAGGAGAAAAAGGTTGAGCACCAAGTCCTGTGTGATTGATTAGAATAAGAAGGAGAATCATTGTTCAGACTGAGTCTTTACTGATAGCAGATCAAAAGCTGAATATGAAAACCAGACCAAACATAACTCCTATAGCTCAACATTAACTTAGATTAGACTTCTTTGTGCCTGAGGTTTAAGAAGATTAGAAAATCATGTTGCAATTATGCATGTTTTGATGATTCAAATCATGGGGGTGGGGAGCTCTGAAGCCTGGAGGAGTGATAATTGCCCATGGTCCATGAGGTATAATGGCAAAAATCTAGGCTTCATAGACACAAGAGTCTGAGTTTGATTTCTTGACTGGCTACTTGACCATCAGTGAGTTTCTTAATTTCCCTAGCCTTGGTTCCTTATTTGCAAAATCAGGAGGTTAATACCCGTCATTCAAGTTTGTGATAAAAAGTAAATAAACTAATCTACAAAGCAGTGTCAGGCATGTTGCAATCACTGAACAAATGGGGCTGCTAGTATTATATATTCTTAGAAAAGAGTTAGGAATAAAATCTGAAGCCGCATTCTAGAAAATAGCTTTTGTGGTATTTTTTTTTTTTTTTACATCATATAGCTCCTAAATCAAGTTCCCCTTTAATAAAAACTAGCATCTGTAGAGAGTTCACATACATTTTCAAATCTGTTACTCAGGACAAAAAGTAGGGAGCCAGTGTTATAATCTAGCTGGAATGGTAGGGGACATTGACTTTGAGAGGTTAAATGACTTGCTCAATAATGCTAATAAGAAATAGAGTTGGGACTGAATTCAAACTCAAAGTTCTCCTGCTTCAACCCACTCCAGTTTTATTTTTTTATAATTAAGATTTAATGGGTCACCATCTCCTCCACTCTCTGATTAAAGTGGCAGTATTAGTGCTCCCCAAACACACTCTCTTTCTTATTCTGTATACATCCATACATTTCTGATATGGTAATGTAACTGGTATATTGAATCCATCAAACTCTATAGAGTACCAATGGAAAATCAGTTTATCATTTTTATTATTGTCCTTTCAAACATTCTGGATATTTTATTCCTATAACTGGGATGAAATCATAACCAGCTTTTGATGACTCCTGGTAATCTTAGATAATAAAATGTCAACTGACCTTTCCGTCATGACAATAACTGGTACTTGACTAGCTCTTCTCACATAAACAGCTATCAGGCTAGGCAAATATATATGGAGCAACTGTTTAAGATGTTGGACAACAGGCAGTAATAGACTGCAATCTCTACAAGAAGGAAAACACGTGAGCCCATGCCCGACTACCCCAGATTTCTGACTGGAGGCACTTATAGACCATGGCACCAATCTGAAATCCAAGCAAGGCACAACAATCTCACTGCACTGAGGTGGCAGGGTTTGAGGCTGCTAAGGTCAGAACTTAGAGGGATGGATACCTGGAAGAGGAAGCTGGGCCGTAAAAGAGCTTCATAAATCTGCACAGGGAACCCTTGAATCTTTGGCTAGACACTAAGTTGCATGTGTAGAGAGAAACTCTGCAAGATCTGGCAGCAAACAGCTACTGTAGGGAACTGTAAACTGACTTGAAATTTTGGAGATCACGGAGTTCAGGGTAGCATTAAATTTCAGATCAATCAACATTGAGAGATCTTGCTGAAACTTCAGGCATTAATTGAAACTCCAGAAAGGCCACAACTCAGATACTTGGTTGCTCTGGCTTATGAAAAGAAGTAAGAAAATATGCTCTATAATCATTAGATTAAATAATCAATAGAAACAGACCTAGAGATTACAGAGATATTGAAATCAGAAAATAACTTAAATGGCTATTAGAAGTATCTTCAATGAGTTAAAGAAAATACTGTCATAATTGGCAAACAGTTGTGTAATCTCAGCAGAGAAGTTGGAATTATAAAACAAGAACTAAATGGAACTAAAAAACATAATGTATATGAAATGGAAAAGTACTTGGATGAGTTTAACGGAAGGATGAACTGTAGAAGAAAAAGTCAGTAAACTATCCAAATTGAATCAGTAAAGAGCCTGAAAAAAAAGAAATGACTTCAGCAATCTGTGGGGCAACATCAATCAGTGTAACTTATGTATAACTGAAATCCCTTAAGTAAGGAAAAGTGAGAGAAAAGAAGAAAAAAGGAAAAAATATTTGCCAAAATTTCAAGTTTGACCCCAAAATTTGAGAACAAGCATTCCCAAACCTACTTTTCAACCCTGTATTGGAGGTATCAGCATAATAAAATATAAAATAGCAAGGTAGGATTCAAGATCAATTTATAAAAATAGTTGCATTCCCACATGCAATATAGCAAAAAAAATTGAAAAATGAAATTAAGTCAATTCCACTGCCAATAGCATCAAAAATTATAAAATACCTAGGAATATGTTTAACAAAAGATGTGTAAATTCTCTATGACAAAACAATGCTGAGAATATAGAAAGACCTAAATACATGGAGAAAAATACTACTTATGGATTGAAAGTATTACCACTTTAAATATACCATGTAGGGACTTAATAGTATTAAGAAATCAATTCTTCCCAAATTGTTCCATGGATTCAATATGATGCCAGTTAAAATCCAAGCATGTATGGAAATGTGGACTTAGAGTAGTCAAACAATTTAAAAAATAAAGAACCTATACTACTCAATTTCAAGCTTTATTTTAAATTATAATAATCAAGATACTGTTATTAATGTAAGGATAGGTAAACAGATCAATAAGACAAAAAATGTGTATGAATAGACCCCACACGTATGTTGTTATGGTTTTAAAGATGACAAATTCTCAGACGCACCTCTGATCAGGAGGTGGCATTCTCTTCTTAAATGGGTCTGTGACTGCTTTGACCAAAAGAATATGATGGAAGTGACACTGTCTCATTTCTGGAGTAGGTCATGAAAGGTTATGCACCTTCTGCAGTTTCTCTTGGGACATTTCTTTTGGGAGAAGCCAGTCTTTGGGTAAGATTGACTATCTGATGATTGCCATACTGGAGAGGTCAGGGGTAGGTATTTTAACTCATACTCTCCGCTGGGCTCACCGTAGACCGCCAGCACACCAGCCATGTGAATGTGCTCCATCCAACGTCCAGCTAACTGAGCCCTCAGCTTGCTGTGGTCCCGTGTAACGTCTCAGTGTATTCACGAGAAGCTCCAAGTTAAGAGCTGCCAGCAGAGCCTTTCTCAAATTCCTGACCCACAAAATAGTGAAATAAAAGACCTGTTCTAAGCCATTCATTTCTGTGGCAGTTTGTTATGTATCAGCAATAATTGGATAATGGGCAAATGAGAGTCTTTTCAAGAAATGGTGCAGGAACGACTGGATATCTCTATGGAATAAAAAAGGAACTTCAATCCATACTTCACACCATACATAAAACATTAGTTTAAATTGGAGGATAGACTCTCATGTAAAAGGAAAACATATAGAGCTTCTAGATAAACACATTGAACTATAATTTTTCAATGGCATATACTCAGAAATAAGAAGGAAAAATAACCCACTGATGCATGCAACATCGTGGATGTACCTCAAAAACATCATTCCAAGCAAAATAAACCAGATGTGAACAGGATGTACTATATGAATCCATTTATAGGAAGTTCTAGGACAGGCAAACTAATCTATAGTGGTAGTGAACACAGTTGTCTGCACAGGGGTGAAATCCTGGCACTGGTGCCCTCTGTCCACGGCAGGTCTGTAACACTGATGATTTCCTTTCAGGCACTTTTGTGCCTTCCACAGAAATACTCCTGCTGGGTTCTCTAATTGCAATTCTCATAATGTGAGTCTTAGCCTCTGTATATCCAATAACTCAGCCTGTGCAATCTCTTGCTTTTGGGATCCAGCAGACACTTGGGGAATTGCCTGGGCAAATTCCACTGGAAGGCAGCTCTGGGTCAGTTTTCTTCCCAATGTGGCCCATAGCTCACCACTAAAAAAACACTTACAAACCCTTGTCCCACCATGAACTATAGTTTGTTTCCAGAGTAGGGTTTTACTCTGTAGTCACGGGCTTCAGCTTTTTGTCTTGGACTTCTTCCAGCATTGTTCTGACATCTGTCTTTGGACCTCACATGTGCAGAGCAATCAAAGTTAGATGCTCTTAGCCGTTCGCTAGATGCTTCTGTTACTTACCCTCTTCTCCTCTCTAGTAAGGGAAGAGAAAATATTATAACCATCCAGAACTTATAATTTTTTCCAGTAATTTTTCTCTGCAATCCCTTTAACTTTCAACTTTTTATACCTCAAGAGAGTTGATGAAAAATCATAGCAACACTGATTTCTCATCATTCACTTTGCGAGTTCTGCAGAGCTGACGTGCCCTGCACTTTGTATTGCAGGGGTACTTAGTACCTATTGTTTGCTTTCTCCAGCGTTAGACTAAGGCATAAAGAGTCCAATTTTAACATCTTGTTATGGAAAGGGGTCATTCCAATGCCCTGGAAGCTGACCTTTAGCTGACATTCTTGGTGTTCCAAAGCAGAGCACTTTTACTAAATTACTGGCTGCAGAGAATCTGTCAGAAGATTCAGTTTGTCCACAGTTAACATTAATGTCAAGTGTGACAGCTAATTCTATGATGCTTTCAGCAGTGAAAATTCTCTTGTCTCACCAGTCTTTCTGCTACCCACAAATAAAAAAGGCTGATAGTCGGTGGATATGCCTAGTTCTTCCCCCGCCCCCCCATTAATTAATTATGTGTTCTCGTTTAGAATTTTATTTTTAAATAAAAAAAATCAATGCTGTCAATACTATCATAAGTCATAGTCTCATTGCTGTTAAAAGAAAGTTTTAGTTTCTTTTTTGTGTTTTTTAAGCTTCATTGAGGTATAATTGATACACAAAAAGTCCACATATGTAATGTATACATCTTGATAAATTTGGACCTGTGATGCCATCACCGCAACTAAGCTGCTAGGAATTTCCTTCACCTCCAAGAATGTTCTTGTATACTTGTGTGTGTGTGTGCGGGGAGTGTGAGGTGAAGAACACTTAACATGGAATGTATCCTCAAATTTAATAGTGCACATACCATATTGTTAACTATGGGTGCTGTGTGATACAGAAAGTATCTGGAACTTATTCACTTTGTATAACTGAAATTTTATACACATTGATAAATAATTCTCCATCTTCCCCCTACCCCCAACACCTGGAAACTATTATTCTATTTTCTGTTTCTATGAGTTAAAACTTCTGTCAACTGCTATTGGACCTGCAGCATCTGCTGCGATGACAAATACCTGGAACTGAAGTAACATGACCTCCTTGTTAACAAGTTATGCCAAGCAAGATGATTTAGTCATGGAGGTCTTGATAAAAATAGTAACTAGAGTGAAAAGCCAACCAGAGCCCGAGAGTGTGTACTGACTATTGTGGGTTTCTTTGTGAAGAACAGATTTTCTATTGGAAAGTGAAATTTCTTTCTTCTTCTTCCTTTCTTTTTACCGCTCTCTAAATGTCACTTTTAGTTACAAAATTGGTTCTGTCTTAAGATCTAGTAATTTCCCTTCTGAAGATGGGGATACAAATTGGGGTGTCCCGCTTCCCCTTTTGGCTTGTCCCATAGCAGCAAGAATGAGAAATGGAGACATAATATCTGTCTTCAAAAGAGGGGAGAGAGAGCCTAAATTTGGAACAACAAAGCAGGTGAAGTATTATAACGATGGTAGTGATCCAACAATCCTTGGGGGTGGGGGGTTTGAATCAAAGTGATGCCCGTGTGAGTAGATTCCAAAACTCTGTGTGCTTTTCTAAGGTAGAGTTTCACCTAGAGGATAGACCTCTTACAGGAAATTGGGAACAAGGTTCACTGGCTGCCTCAGAGGTTTCCCCTCTGCTTGTTATGAGAAATGAAGGATAAGACTTAAGGAGGAATTACATAGGTAAAACAATTTGCAAGAAGCCTTCTGTCCTTGTGGTCATAGGTGGAACTCTGGGAGTCTTTACATTATAAACCTCTCTACAACTGATGAACTCCATAGCTAAGGAAAAGCAAATTCTCAAAAGGCTCATGGATACTCTCATGGGACACTAGGAACCATGTCCTGGCTCCTTCCCTAGACGACCCTCATACATATAATTTATTCATGCAAAACTTACCTCATTCAAATCAAATGATGGAAAAAAATCATAAATACATATTGTTATTAATAGAAGAAGAAAAGTAAAATAAGTTGCTGATAGTGAATGCTCACTACCATTTCAGATGAATATTCTGCCTGGATATCTAACCAGTCATTAAAAAAATTAAAGAGGCAATTTCTCTAATACAGAAAAGAGACAAAGCAGAAATATAAGGCATCAAGGGGAGCTGGTTAGAGAGTACAAAGATAAACTGTGACTTGGCAGATTTCAGGACAAAGTCAAAGCCAAATAGAAATAAAAAAGAAAGAAAAACTGCTATAGAACTAAAGGCAAAACTATTAGCAGCAAAACAGAAGCCAGACATTGATGAAAATGCAGTAAGGGGCATGATAAAAATGAGCACACTGAACTAGAAGCAAAAAGTTAGAAAGAGTAGAGAAAAAGTAGAGACAAAAATTAGATGCATTAGTTGTGTCCTAAAGAGGAAAAATGGAGATAATGAATCGGAAAATATTTAGGCAATTTTATGGATGAAAGAAGAATCTAAAGTTTGAAAGGAAATGCTTTTCTCTGGGAACATTTTACCCAGAATGATACATGCAAACTTCAAGTAAAAGAGAAATTCCAGCCATACACAGTAATCTAGACTGAGACATCTTCAGCACTGAGCAGCACTTAAGAATTTCATACCCAGCCAAACTATTATGACTATATTAACATAATAGACATTTAGCAATATGTTAGAATGCAGGGAATTTTGACCCCTTCTTTAAAGAACTACAAAAGGATAAACCTCAGCCAATCAGGACATAAATGTCAAATATAGAAAAATGGTGGTGTGCACTGAATCTATTTCATTGCACAAAACAAATAGGCTACAGAACACAGCATAAATGGTATAAACTCTGGCAAATATTAGAAAGGGGAAAAGAGACAATAATTTATTATCATTTTGTTGTTTTTCTCATCCTTTACAGTGAAGCATTAAAAGATAGTCTATGAAGCTAATAAAACAACTGAGAGACAAGGAAAAGGGTACGTAGCAGTGGGAGTGGTATCTCCTTATGAGGAAGAATATTTTATCACTGACACGTATTACTGGTGCAGTGTGGGTAATAGTGACTGACTCACTTCTGGTTGGTCTTATTTTTCTTTTAAACTGTTCTAGGGAACAATGTACATTCTTACGGCTAGTACCGGGCATGGACTGTTCCCACAGGCTTGTCCTTGGTAATCCTCTGGATAAAAGCATAAGTATATTTACCATTACAAAGGTGAACACTAAAATGATAATATCATCAGATCAATGGGGCAGCAGAATAGAGGGAGGTGAAGGGAAAGGAAAAATATATGGGCTAATTTCATCTTTGGTCAAGGCATAAAGTTAATTGGTACTGCAAAAGTACACCCCTGTGACTTTGTGTAGGCAAGGATTTATTAAATAAGGATCCCTGCAGCACACACCATAAAGGAATGATTTTTAACCTATAATAGTTCTAAAAAACCTCTACTCCTTAAAAGAAACAGAGGATTAAATGTATTATGTAAAATCATAGATAGGCATGTAATCATTAGAAAAAAATTCTTCCAAATTTTCAGAAAAAATCAAATACAAAACTAATGTAAAAACAAAAAAAAGAAGGCCACACAGGGAAAATTTTTGTAAAAAGGAAAATAAAGAAAATATACTTTTTAAAAAGGTTTATTCATTTTTGAAAGAAAGACAGAGAGAGTGTGAGTGTGAGAGGGGCAGAGAGAGAAGAAGACACAGAACCTGAAGCAGGCTCCAGGCTCTGAGGTGTCAGCACAGAGCTCGATGCAAGGTTCGAACTCACAAACTATGAGATCATGACCTGAGCTGAAGCTGGAAGCTTAACTAAGCCAACCAGGTACCCAAGAAAATATACCTTTTTTTTTCTTAAGAAAATGAGATATTTTCTTCTCTTCCAGCTGTCAAGGTCTCTTTACTTCCTGATTCACTTTTCTCATTTTGTTCTTTTTTCCCCTCCACCTCCTGCCTGCAGAAGCCATGAAAAGAAAAATCACTTTTCTCCTTTGGAAAGGTTGGGGGTGTGTGCTGGAAGTAGAGCAGAGAAACATGGGTTTTTATAATCAGAATTACTATCATCAGTTGTTGCCGTGACTTGGCCTACCTCTCATTACGCCCAGGAGTTGGTAAGGCTTACAACAAATGCCTCGCTGTGAGTCACTGAAGGGAGGCTCAGTGTGTAGTGAGGCAGGAGCATATAGGTTCTAGAGAATGGTCCTTCAGAATTTAAGATGTAGCTTTGCCATTTACTCTCGCTGCAGCCTGCTCGCTTCTCCAGGCTCGGCTTCCTCCTTTAGAATATTGGGATCAGATACACCTTGCAGAGCTGTCATATAGATAATAACAAGTAACATTTAGTGGACACTCACTGTGTGCCAGGATTTTTAAAGCATCTTACCCTGTGCTAACTCGTTGAATTTTCACACTTATTTGATGAGGCACGTGCTGCTTTAATTCCCATTTTACAGATAAATAAAATGATGTATGGGAACATGATGCTGCTAAATCAAATCCACAAACTAGCTAATGGAGAAACTGGAAGTCTGAGCCCAGGCAAACTGATTCTAAGGCCTGTACCCTTAGCTCTTTGCTCTCTTGAATTCAAAGGGTTAGAGGTAAAATGTGTCCTGTATCTCACAGCAATTAGTAGGTGTCAAAGAATAAACTGATCCCAAGGTGAGCTGGCCTCAGTGGTGTTTCAGGTCAGGGCATAGTTGGTTTTCAAACCACCATGAGAAGCAGCTGAAATTTCAGGAAAAATGAAGAGACGGAAGGGTAATGGCCATTCTGGATAAGTAGTAGTTCACCTTTGGAAGCTGGAACAATGAGCGGAAGGTTTGGAGCAGATTGTCCCTGGTACCAGCAGTGTCATTCCTAAAGAAAAGAAGTTGTCAGTGCTGAAAAAGAGGCTACTCCTTAGGAGTAATTCCCCTCCGGAATAGTCTGGAGAATAGTTTTGAAGCCATTTTGTGGGGCATCAGGCAGACTGAAGGGCTTCTGTTACTCTGGAAATTCAAGGGGCGTCAGACAGTCTGTCTATAATGAATGCAGTCAACAGTCATTGCTTTCAACGTGAAAGTTTCAATACTTCATCAGTGAGCTGAATAGATAAGCTGCTTCTTCGCTTCAGTAAAAAGAGTGGGAGCATGCACACAAACTCATGCTCACACACGTGTATACGCATTCACATACTCACATACCTACACACACACACACACCCATGATCTTTTCAGAATGCGGGTCCCAAAGTCCTCCAATCTATTTAATTGACTTTTGTCTGAGGTGAAAACTCCATTGATCTGCCTGCACGGAGACCTCCTTCTCTCTGTGTGAAATCTGCCTTTTAAAGAGAGTTTGCAAAGTTCTGCAGGGACCCTGGGAGCTGACTTGAAATGGAAAGCAAATATTCAGAAGAAAGAAGTTATTAAATGCATTGCACCTTGAATGCAAAGGCCTATTTTTAAGTTTGGAGATAGCACCCTTGACCCCCTCCCTCTGCCTCAGCCCAGAGCCCAGGTGCTCAGTGGCAGTGCATCCATCTGGCCGTGGGCAGGGAGCAAAGACCTTGGCCTTCCTGTGCCTCCACGTCTTCGAAGCTTCCCAGAAGGAAAAGAACCTTTTCCAGTCCTGCAGAAGATGATGAGCCGTTCCGTTTTCTTCATTCTCTGCTGCTATCCATCATCTCTTGATGTTACGACCCTTGATTTCCAAAGTCCAAGTAACTTACTTGTGTTGCTCAGGCACTACTGTGTCCCTACGCGGTGACAGCAGTTGTACTGTTTGCCAAAAATATTTATCTCCAGTCACGCTGCCTTGCTGAGCTGGCGAAACAGATGCGTTCATAATGCCTGCTTTATGTGAGGGAGGCTCTTTGCTCTTTGGCTCCCACAGAGACTAACCTGGCAGGGGTGCGAGGCCAGACCAGCTGAAGGGAAAGCCTCAGGGTTCATTCCCCAGCTGGCAGACAGTGAGCAGAGCTACTCCTGGGCACCAAGGGAATGCAGGCTCATGACCACCCCCACTGGCCTCTGCTCCTCTGTTTTTCCTAGGACAGCGGATGGAAGACGAATTGCTAAAAACTGTCCTGTGCTACCAGAGCCCATAGAGAGGTGCAGCATTTTGCTGTAATTACTCTGTGCACCACCACACTGTTTAGCAGGGGCAATTGGCTATTTGGATGAAATTAAATTCCAAATTTAAAGTCACACGGGCATGGAATCATGTACTAACTGGGCCATGGGATTGCAGATAGACCCTGCCAACTCTGTTCCTCAGGCCACTCGAGGAAGATGCTCTTGATCTTCCAGGGTTCTTTCTGGAGTCCGAGCTACAAGAAGCTCTAAAAGATAATGTTGCGGTGAAACTGAAAACCTTGGTGAGATGAAGCCAGTGGGGACCTGCAGGGCGTGGACCCTTCCAAATGTCTCTCTGAAGTTGGCAATATTTCTTTTCCAAGTGATGGTCAATGTATTGTGAGTGTGGATGAAGCAAATGTGTCCAGTTTTTATTTTATTTATTTATTTATTTATTTATTTATTTATTTATTTTATTTCTGAGAGACAGAGACAGTGTGAGCAAGGAAGGGTCAGAGAGAGAGGGAGACACAGAATCCAACTCAGGCTCCAGGCTCTGAGCTAGCCATCAGCACAGAGCCTGGCGCGGGGCTCAAACCCACCAACTGAGATCATGACCTGAGCCAAAGTTGGACGCTCAACCAACTGAGCCACCCAGGCACCCTGTGTCCTGTATTTAAATAGTTGTGATTTAAAAAATGTAGAGATAAAGAAGGAAATGAGTCAAGTAAATAAAAAAACAATCAGATAAGATTTGATGTGTGCAGAGTGCTATGTATTGCATGATTCCACTTACATGAGGTATCCATAATAGTCAAGTTCATAGAATCAAAGAGTGAAATGGGTGGTTGCCAGAGCTGGGGGGAGGGAGAAATGGAGAGTTGCTAAATCAAAGGGTGTAAGGTTTCAGTTGGGCAAGATGAATAAGTTCTAGAGATCTGATATACAACATTGTGCCAGTAGTCTACCATACTGTGTTCTAGACTTATAAACTTTTACTAAAATAAAATAAAATAACATGTAATATAATAAAATAAAATATAAAATAAAAATCTGGAATGCTTGGGTGGCTCAGTTAGTTGAGCATCTGACTTCGGCTCAGGTCATGATCTTGTGGTTTGTGAGTTTGAGCCCCACTTTGGGCTCTGTGTTGACGGCTCAGAGCCTGGACCCTGCTTCAGATTCTGTGTCTCCCTCCCTCTCTCTGCCTCTCCCTCACTCATGCTTCTCTTTCTCTCTCTCTCTCAAAAGTAAATAAACTTAAAAACAAAACAAAACAAAATAAAAAGCAATCTAGGAAAAGTGCCAGAGAAACATGAGGAGAGAGGACATGAGATCAAAGATGACTTTCTCTATAACTATTGGCCTCACTGCTTTTTGGTGAGTGAGGTCTGAGTGTCAGGGCTCCATGAACATGTTCTGCTTGTCCTCAGTGTAAGGGCAAGGAGCTAAGGTTGATGCTGTCCTTTCCACCATGTATCTGCTTTACCTAGAGATGCTCAATGACTATTTGTTGAAAGCACATGTCAGTGGAATTGCCCTCTGCTGAAAATAAAAGCAGTGGATTATCTTCTCTCAAAAATGCACATGACCTCATGGATTTCTGAGTCAGCAGGAGGCTGTATTCCCTCTGTGTCAGGGAGAAGCAATGGCAGTCACCCACGGATTTTCTGGCTCTCCACATATGAGTGCGGATGTTGGATTGACCTCTTCCCTGTAGACTGCTGGAGTTCTTAGTCAACTCACAAGAAGAAGAGAGCTTCTCCAAAAAGATTCCTGCTCCCCCATAAGAAGAACCTTGAGCCGGCTTTGGAACACTCTATTCAATAGTAGAGATGTGCCAAAGTTTGTGTCCAAGTCTCTGCAGGAGTTTACTATATTCACATATAGAAATCAATTCATAAATTCATTACTTTGTGGCATAAACAAAGGTGCTGATTCAGTAAGAAGGGCCTGGGACTCAGAAACAAAGTTTCCAACATGGATAGCACAGGATAAGAACCATAGGAGACACAGATGAGAATCCAGCCTAGGGCATATTTTAAAAAATTAACATACTATCTTTTAGAGTGAGGAGAAATTATTAGCTAATATCAAAATCTCCTTCATACCTTATGAAATTCATGTTTTATAATTATGAATAGTAAAATATACATATCAAAGATGTGGACTCAGTTATTGTCAGTCAACTTTTAGAACAGCTGAATTTAAGAAACCCTCCTGGTTTAGTGATAAACAGACCCCTGGGGCTCAGAGCAGCCTGCAAGGTTCTGAGGGGGCCAAGTGAGGTAAGCTAGCGTCCTTCACAGAAATTTATCTTGAAACTGCTTTTTTTCTGGCTTGGAATGGTGCCCGTTAGTTTATGGATGGGGAAGTAAAGGGAGTGCTCTGATGCTCACCTGTTGTTTATCCACAGTTCTTTCAGACTGATGGCAAGGTAGCAGTTCTTCAGAGGTTGGCGAAGACCATCATGGCATTTCTGGGAGGAGGGGGAGGGAGTTTGGTTGGTGGGGGTAGGGAGGTCTTTGCTGTCTCAACCTGTCAGAGGATGTGGTTTTGGAGGAAGGCTGGTGGATTCTCCCTTGGCCTCTTTTACTCTGTATTTTGTGCTAAGAGGAGTCAAGTGATATCAACAACAAAAACAACATTCCGTGTTTATTGAGCATCCACTGTGTTTTGGTGGGGGGACTGTGTTAGGTATTTTATGTATATTATTACATTTTAAATGGTAAGTACAACCCTATCAATTCAATGGTACTATATTCATTAGGTGGATGGGAAAATTGAGGCATAAAGAGATTTAGAAACTTGGCTGTAGCTAGTCAGAGAGAGGTCCTCTTGTGGAGGTATCATGAGCAGGGATGCGAGGACCCCAGCTGTGGGGACAGAAGAAGGGAGATAAACTCTGCAGACCGTGCTGGCTGTGCACCTGCCCTGACCCCGTGTGCCACAGGCTGGATTTTCCAGGCAGTGTGTGTGTGTGTGTGTGTGTGTGTGTGTGTGTGTGTGTTTATAATACCAGATTGTCGTTTTAAGCACCTTTGGGCCAACTGGGGATACATTACAGAGGCTAAATGGGGTGATACACAAGTGGAAATAAAGGATTCAGGGGTCATTTCCTATCTAAAGACCTATCAAATAAAAGTGATTCGTGCTGCCCACTGCAATGCTGGAGGAACAATTGGATAATAATATCTGACACTTGCTTCACAGAGTCCTACTTTTCCAGAATGATTCCCTGAAACCAATATTATAACAATCTTCTTTTCAGTCCACTTCCTTAAAATTAGACTCTTTTGATGTCAGAGGCAGCAGTGTAAGTGGTTACCAGCTTCCCTGGCTCTTTAGCTAAGGTGCCTAGGTTTATTCCATGCGGAGTGTTTTTCCACGTTTTCTGAACTTTCCCTGATGAGGAAGTGGTAGGCAGGAGAAGAGTGAGGGATGTGCAAAGCAGAAATACATCCTCCTCTTGAAACATTATGTGGTTCAATTTCTTTTCAGCTTCACTAAAGCGGATCAATGTATACCCAAGATAGCCTGGGTTTGAAAAAAAAAAAAAAGAAAAGAGAAAGCATAACAAGATAAAAGTTTCCTTGGCAGGATTTCTCTCAGGGGAGGGAGCATTTTGTTACGTGTGGGGGGGAGATCTTCATTAAGTTGCTTGAGTTGGAGTCTAAGACCCAAAGGGCATGGCCGGGAAGGAAAGGAGACTCCCCTAATCACAAGGTGGGACAAGAAAGGAACTGTATGTGCATAACAGGTAGATACAAAGGAATCGGGGTGGGGGAAGTTCCTGAGTGAAAGCTCAGGGAGCAGCATGGCTGTAGGAGGTTTTGGGGGAAGAAAAATGTGCTCCATGAATTTTTAAGTTGGTTTTTGTCTGTGCTCTGGCAGTTCGTCTTCTCTGCTTCTGCTCTTCAAGTCCTAACAGAATAATCTTCAGTGCAATAGACATTTCTCACTCTTTTTGGATGGATAAAAGTGGATTCTTTTGAGGAAACTTGACGATGCTTTTTCTGTGTTTGAGGCAGACGGGTAGCAGGTGGGAACACACCGGGCAGCTAACATGTGCATGACAGAGTGATGAGGAATAATCATTTATATTGAATAGCAACCTTCCTATTTTTGTAATTGAGAATATGTCATTTTATATTTATAGTATATAGTTTAATTTTGTTTTGCTTATGATTTTATCTTTTCCTTTATGTGCAATATTTCGTATGGCTCCCTCCAGGAAAGCTAAGGTGGTCAATTACCCATTGGCAGATAATGCCACTTGTGGGTGATCTGTTGCATTCTCTAACAAATTGTATGTCTTGTAACTTTTCTTAAGGCACAGTCTGTGGCTTGGAAAGCTGTAGAATACAAGAGTTCCCTTATTCCTGGTTTTGCTTTCTGCTGTTTCAGTTACTTATGGTCACCCACAGTCTGGAAGCAGATGGTCCTCATTTTGATGAACTATGAGAAGGTCCATAGTAGTTGACTGCTACAGTGCCTGAGTCATTCCACTCACGGGATCTCAGTATATAGGCATTTTACCATCCATCACAAGAAGACAGGTGAATACAGCACAATGAGATATTCTGAGAGAGTGTGAGAGGCAACATTTACATACCTTTTATTACAGTATATTGTTATTTACTATTCTATTTTATTATTGTTGTTATTAGTCTCTTACTGTGCCTGATTTAGAAATTAAGCTTCATTATAGGTCTGTGTGCATAGGAAAAAACATGCAGAGATACCATACACTCTTCTGGAGAACTAGTTCTGGGTTGCAAAAATAAGAAAATAAAATGACAAGAAAGAAGGCATTGTTCATGGTGAGTGAAAATAAATGCACAGGCAGATGGGAATGAAGAGCTTTTTGCCCTGCCTAAAGGAAATCACTAGAGACTTTTGAAGATAATATCCTTAACATTTATATGGTTCTTCATATTTTTAAAGTGCTTCCTGGTAATTAAGAGTCATTCATCAGATATTAGCTGCAGGTCATTCAATGAATTAGCTGTTGATTTTGACTGAGAGCTGTGCATAATTTTGCAGACTAGAACTGATTTCCTTTTTCATTTCACAAAAATCTTGACTTTCTTGTGCACATCGAGAGTGTGAGTTTTCATTACGTATAGCAAGATGTACTTACTATTGTATGAATTCACATTTATATACTAGTTTGTAATTTATTGGATTGATACAGTGGTCCTTCCTTATCCATGGTTTCACTTCCTACAGATTCAGTTACTCACAATCCAGAAGCAGATAATCCCACTTCCAATGAACTGTGAGATCAGTAGTAGCCTACTGCTACTAGACGTTGTCTACGTCATTCACCTCAAGTCATTTCATCACACTTTCTATCATCCCACATCAAAACAAGAATAAGGGTAAGTACAGTACAATGAGATATTTTGAGAGACAGACAGACTACATTTATGATTCATGTAATGATTATTACAGTGTGTTGTTATAATCGTTCTATGTCATTATTATTATTGTTATTGTTAATACCCTACTGAATCTAATTTATAAATTAGTTAGTAACTAGTTGTTACTTAACCTTCTAATTTCTGTATAAGTCTAATTACATGAAATAGAAGTTGGGGTTCTGATTTTTTACTTTGCTTATCCATTTGGAGTGTCATTGTAACTACTGTATTGTAAATGATGGAAAATAATTGCATATGTTAAAAAATAGTGTTATATTCTAAAAAAAATAAAGTTACAAAAAAAAGACTATATACGGAAATCTTAGGCTTTAGAAGTGTCACAGTGTAAGTTATCACTAAATGTTCTCCTCAAACACAGGGGGACCTACTGGCTTGGAGTAGCCAGTAAACACAAAGTAGAGTCTGCTTTCTTCTATAGTTGGAATGTTGCCACTTGGATGCATCAAAAGATTGTAAGGAGATCTGGAATAAATAACAGTTTCACTGCAAGTGGATGCCTTATCTGTTTGGCTATTTCTATGAATCATACCACAGTTTACCTCCAATTTAAACAGAAATAAATTATACATGTAAGATTGATATTTATTTGGCACATCTATGTCTGGGTATCAAGAAACACTTGTTTCCCATTAGTATTTCTGCATACCTGTTTTTCAAACAATTATCACAGGTAATTGAGGTCTGGAAGCCAGAGATCCTTGGACCTGAGCGTTCAGAAATTAATAGGGACTCCTTTGGCTTTGATGTTTGAATATATTAATATCACTGTAATTCTCATTGGTTTTCCTGTAAAGGCTATGAAACTGAGCTTCCATATTTCTCTTCTTCCTATAATCATAAACTTTGTCATAGGTCTCGGCAGTCTAAAGCTAGATGGCCTGGATTTGAATCCTGATTCTCTGACTTACCAACTGTGGGACCTTGAGCAAATTACTTTGCTTCTCCGACACTTGATTTACTTATCTCCAAAATAAGGAATAATATATCTCCTGCCTTCAGTTGTTAGAAGGGTTACATGAATAAGTATTTATAAAGTGGTTATAACAATGGGTGGCACATTTGTACTACTACATAATTATCTGTTAAACCTAATAAAGGTTTCACATTTCAAAAATACCTTGCCGAGTTGGATATAGAAGGTATTCTATGAATGTTTGCTGAGTCTTTTTTAAAATTCACATTTTAAAATACTTTGCCAAAAAATGAGTTCAGATTTCTTCACTTAGCAAAGAAGAAATTATAAATTGCTCTGGGTAAACTTTAAGGAACAAAAATTGGCTAAATTTGCACTACCAAAACCTGCTTGAGGGCTGGGCAAAGAATATTTGGTGGTGGTTATTCAAGCTGGCAAGAAAGAGAAGGGCTGGGTTAGCTTTAGCTTCTCATGCTCATGCTCATTGGTGAGTTCAAGGCAGGAAGTTGGGGAGGGCTTGGAAAATCTTATTTGTAGTTCTTCAGCTTTACTCACACCCTACTTCACTGCTACATAGGTTAAGAAAAAGCCACAAAGCAAGCCAATAGCCAGAAAAACAGGAGTTATTTGTTCCAGGAATGTTTAAAAAATTCCCCAAATTCTCAAATGGAACAATTTTCATTAAGTACAAATATTTAAATGTTAGAAGGATGAGTTTTGTCAACAACAACAACAAAAACAGATACAAAATAAACCACCATTACAATTCCTAAAAGATTGCATTATATTTAGAACATTTTTCTGGGAAGTATAAATTTCAGGATACTCTTCGGATCATACAAATGAAGTCCAGAAACTGGTGTTCTGGTCCTGAATCCATTATAGAAACAGTTGCTCTTATCTATATTTCAACAGCTAATACAGATCTGATGTTTATTCCCAGCATTGGCTCTATAGTTCCCTTTTTTTTCAAAATGTTGATTCAGGTTAGGTAGATGATTAAGTTATGGTAGGCTAAATTGTAGTTCAATAACCGGTGACTCCGCCTCTGTCTGGTAACAGACCTGTGTTTTGTATTCGGACAATGTACTGGGGCCATGGACTCCTCCCTGCCCTCAAGGCCATTTGTTCTTTCTCAGCCCTGCTTCTCCTCTAGCTGTAGACACCTATTACTCAGTGCAAGACTCTTAGTGGGACCTGAAGGACCTCCCTCTCCTTCAGGACTTTGCCTCTCCCGCTCCCCGAGAAAGAGATTTCACCTGGGCCCGGGGCGTAGGAATATTTCCTGTCCCTCCCATGCTACTTCAAGCTTTTGTTCTAAGCTGGTTTTTGGAAAACCACATTTGGTCTTTGAGACGTCATTAAAATTTTAGCTGTTTTTTTTTTCTCCACTTACCTGCTTTTATGGTGGTTAACTTTTCCTCCCGGGCTTTGCCAAAGGTGACAGTCATGTGTTCTTTCCCCCTCTCAGGAGCTTGATACCATTTGTACTTTGCTTGATGCCTTATAACCTCAGCTCCCTGATGGCCTCAAGAAAAATTATGATTTTGTAGACTATGACTTTTTCTAGTTGTTAGACGAGGAGTGATGTTCTCTTGGAACTTTATGCATTTTAAGCAGAAGCTAAATTGATACTGAAGACATCATCAGGCAGTAATCGTGTATGCTTCCATGGCCCAGGCAGGAGGTGCAGAAAGACAAGAGCTGCAGAAGATCAGAGGAACAGGCGACATTTGATCCGGCCAAAGGAGTATATTCTTGTTCATCTTACTAATGATGCCGAGAACTGGTGACTCAGTATGTCCTGTTCAGAAATGTCTACCTCAGTAACGCTTTTGTGTGGAATTAATCCTAATCTCTGTATCTTACAGTCAAGGCCACTTAAGTTGGGTTCCCAAATGTTTTTCTCAACATCTCCCGACATGCTCAGCTGCACCTGTGATTCAGTCGCATGAGTTGACAGACTTCAGAGGAAGGTCAGAGCTCCTTCACTGGAGTCCAGAGTAGGTCCCTGATTAGCCCTGTGACTGGGGGGTAGCTGCTGAAATTCTCCACGGCTCAGTTTCTTCATCTGTAAAATGGACTAAGTAGTAATACTTACTTGCATCATAGGTTTGTTATGAGGTGCCCAACTCATTCTAAACTACTCCCATGTCTCTGAAAACCTCTTCTGCAAAACTAGAGTATATAAAACACTAATGTTCAGCTCAGATTCAAATCGGTATGCGTTTCCCCTTTGCTGTTCTTGAGATTAGCTTTTGTGAGCTGTAGGAAATGTGAGTTACATCATTTATGCAGAAATGCAGGAGGTCCTTCTAAATCCTTAGGGCAATCGGTGAGATACCTAGTGTGATGAGTTCTAAATCATTCCCAAGCCTTTTCTCTTGTTAATCTTGTTTAGCTTACAATCTTGTTATTCCTACTAAAAGAATGTTAAGACTGAATAATAATTGAAGTTCTAGCTATCGGTGGAGTTTTAAAAAACACGTTGGTTCTCTGAAATGTAGCTCCACCAACTGTTCTTGCACTAGGAGCCAAGGAAGGAGGGAGCCGTGTGTTGTTGAGATCATCTGGAGTGTGTATGTGGCTGAACCCTGTTAGAACCCGTCTATAAACTTTTAAGAGTCTGGCCGACAGGTGTGGGGATTTACTCATTTGTAGCCACCACAGACGAAAGCCTCATAAATTCCCTTGCTTGTTAAAACTGCTGCGCATGAGCCTGGGGTGGCCGGCTTCTGTCTTCCCTCTCTCTCCTTGGCTCTGTGTCTGGGGGTCAGTTGCAGATTTCACCCAGGGAGCTCCCAAGGTTTTGAGCCAAAAAAGGGAGAATGTTTCCTCCCTGAAACGTAATTCTTGAGTCCTTTCCCAGACACCATACACATGTATGTATTTAGTTCCTACAGAAAGATCAGCCTCTGTAGGTATGCTGGGTGGTAGACACTTCGTTAGCCCTGCTCCAATGAGTTCAGACCCTTTAGATGTACTTAGCTGAGTTTGTTGAGTGAGGAAGATGGATTACAAAATGTTCTTGGCACTTCTTTGTTTACTGAGATGAAGTGAGTAATTTGCCGCCCCGCCCCCAAAATCCACAAACCCTTCAAGGTTATGTTGTAGCATATGCAAAAGCCATAAAATTAGCCTCTAATGTCTCGAATTGCAGCCAGGTACAGGGTTGGGGCAGGAAGTTCTCTGAGATGGAGAATGTTCACTATGCTTATTTTTAAATTCCTTATCTGGCCTATCCCTGTGCTGGGCACATAGTAGGTCTGTTGGTTGACATAGCATGTACTGAACAAATGTGTTGCATGACTGACACATATAAGAGCTGACATACTTAGTCACACACATACACACACACACACACACAAAGGTACCACAGGCTTTGGAAATGAAGATCACAGTATAAGCAGGTAGTTGTCCCTTATGGAGAATCCACCATGTGCCTGTCTCCATGCTAAGGATTTTATCTAGGCAAATTAACTTATTCTCAGAAGAGCCTGCAATGATAGACATTATAGCCTGAGGTACCAGTGACAGATCCAGGAGTTGGAGCTGGTGTTCTGATGAGGTCTAAGACAGGGAACAGAAAGAGAGGTGGAGGGTTTTTAACCTCCTTTTTGTTCTACTACCGCTGCTCTCTTCTTTATCCTGAGATGTGAAGAGGGCTCGCATCCCTGACCACAGGGGTATGGAAGACTCATTTACACACCTTTGGATTTCTCTTTATGGACAGGTGTATGTAAAATAAAGGAACTGATAAACATTTTGAGCTTGCTGAGCCATAATTAATTCCTATGCCATGTTCCCTATTTTTGATGACTAAAAAATCATACTTTCACTGCTTCCTCTGTCTGACCATCATTCATTAGAGTTATTGTTAGCCTACCAAATCCCCTGGTACTCATTCTAAATCATCTCCTCATTTAATTTCATCCCCTTTGTTCTTCTTAATCCTTTCTGAATATTATCTCATTCTACTGTTTTTTGGACTGATTCGAACTTCTCACTCTTTCTCTGTGCATTTTGCTTGTCCAACATACTTATTTCACTTTTGTTAAACTTCCTTATTAGCCAGCTCTTCCACTTCTTAAATTGTTTTGTGTTTCATTCTGAATGATTTCTGACATTTAAATTATTTATGGTTAGGAACTTTGCAGAACCAAGTGCAATAGCTTCCAGAATTATGCAGAATGTGCCTCCGGGAAAAGCCTACGTGTGAATCCATCATGTCTATTTTCTCCTTTAGGGATTTTTGTGAAGGAATTGTATCCCACAAAAAGCTGTGTTGAAGTCCTAACCCTCAGCACCTATGAACGTGACCTTATTTGGCAATATGGCATTTGCAGATTTAATTAAGTTAAGATGACATCATAGTAAGGTTAGGATGGGTCCTTAATCCAATATGATTGGTGTTCTTATATGAAGAGAAGACACACAGAGAAAAACACGTAGCAGAAATGCCTTGTGACAACAGAGGCAGAGATTGGAGTGATTTGTCTACAAGCCAAGGAGCAGGAAGGAATGCTGGTGACTCCAAAAGTTAAGAGGAAGGCATGGAGTAGATTCTCGCTTCTAGAGCCTTCAGCAAAAGCATGGTCATACCAACTTCTTGATTTCAGGCTTCTGGTCTCCAGAATCATGAGACAACAAATCTCTGTTATTTTAAATCACACAGTTTGTAGTAATTTGTCATGGCAACCTATGAAACCAGTTCAGGGACTAAACCATTTCCTGATTTATCATCATCCTCACCTTAGTTGAAGTAATATCATATACTGGGCACTCAAAGTGTGCCTGGAGCTAGGCTAGGTGTAAGCATGTCATATTTGATTGAATCCTCGATTTATTTTTCCTGATATACAGATTAAGATACTGAGTATTAGTGTAGTCAAATCCATTCTAAGAGGTGGATCTTGAAATGGATACAAATGGATCTACTCCAAAACCAGTACTTTGAACCACTATGCTTTTCTGCCTTTCACTGAAACAGTCTGATCATTTTTTTTTTTTACTGATTTGACATTTCCAGGATTATATTCTGTATAGAGTATTCTAGCTTCATTTTTTTAAAAACAGGATAAAGTCATTGTTATTTCCACCACCCCCATATTCCATTACATTGCTAATTCTTCTAGCGTCCTCTGTTCTCATTATTACTACTCACTTTCCTTCTTTAAATTGATTTTTAGTCACTAGTAAAGTACAGAATCAGCTCAGGAGAAACTTGATTATTATTTGTTTATGTCTGTGAGGAAGAGTTTAGGTCCAAACACCTTCTCTGAAGCTTGCAATTCAAGGAGATATGTGTCTAGCTATTAGGATACAAATATGCTGTGTCTGCCTTTCCTTCAAGTTATAATTTGGTTAAAAAACCATTCTTGGCTGAAACAAGGAGCAATAATCAAAGACTCCTTGGCTTCATGTTCTGAGACAATGTTTTGAAAAGCTTCTAAAATGACCCAAAACCTTTTGGCATGGTTGAGAGAAAAGTCTGTAAAGGAGAAGCCTCGGTAACTATTCTCTCTTTCATTTGGGTACTTGATTTACTTTAGTTTTAGTTTTAGCTTATTTGTCAATAAAAAGGCCTCAAAGTTTTATCTTTAAAAAAGTTTTACCTTTAGGTATTTAAATCTTTATCCATAAAGCTCTTTCATTTATATTACTTTATTTGATTCACACAACATTCTTGAGATAAAAGCAGGACAGATATTATTCTCATTTTAAAGATGAGAAATATACTTGTAGAGATGACATGTTTTGTTTAGGGTCATACAGGCAGTAAATGGAAGTTGTATTAGATCCAGAGTACTGTGATTTCTAACATTCAGTTAAATTTTCATAAACCAATGCAACTTAATAATAAAAATTAACATTTATATTGCATATTTAATCTCATGATCCTCATAACCACATTATAAATTCGATTTCTAAAATTGACATTTCACAAACTCATGGACAAAGACCCTAAAAAAGAAGCTTAAGAGGCTTGAGTACATTGCCCAAGGTCTCATGGGTTGTAATGCGACAGAGGATTTGAACCTAGCACAAAACACGCACTTTGCTGTTTTACTGCACATCTTCCCCAAAGCAAGCATTTGTTAATGGGAAAATAAAACGAAGGAATGGTTTACGAAGTGATGATACACCAGGAAAGTCAGTCCCAGCCTGGATTCAGTCAGGCGACTTGGAGGGTAGTGTAATTGGAACGAAAAGGCATCCAGTAGTCTTCCCTCATCCGCAGTTTCGTTACCTGCATCAACCGTGGGCTGGACGCAGCCTACGCTCCTGACGAATCAGCACGAGGTCAGCAGTAGCGTAACGCTGCGTCTCGGTGCCTGCGTCATTTCCCTCGCTTCATCTCCTCACGTAGGTTATATTATCCCCTATGTCATAAGAAAAGGGGTGAGTATAGTGCCATAAGCTATTTAGAGAGCGAGAGAAAGAGAGACTACATTCATGTAACTTTTATTGCAATACATTGTTGTGATGGCTTCCCAGCCTTTTGGCTAAGATCAAATATAGTATTACAGCACAGTTATAATTGTTCTATTTTATTTATAGTTATATTTAATCTCTTACTGTGTCTAATTTATAAATTAAACTTTATCATAAGTATGTACGTATGTATAGGGAAAAAAAGCATAGTATATATAGGGTTGGGTTCTAGCGGTTTCAGGCATCGGTGGTGGGGGGTGGGTTTTGGAACATATCTTCTGTGGATAACGGGCTGCTGCTGCATATTTCTTTTACACTGAAACTTTAGTGGGGTCCAAACTCTCTTGGTTCCCAACTCACATCACGTAAATGATCTCTATTCTGACAGAGCATTTAAATAATTTACTTGACTTTTAAAACATGTACTCCTAGACTTTTTCCCCTGTCAGCGTTTGCTCAGGTCTCCTGATGAGACGAGTCGGGTTGAAATCCTTGAGTGATGAGGGCTGAGTGCTGTTAGGTGACAGGTTTCAGGACCTGACAGACAATCTAATTGGTTTAACAGTGATCAGACTCTTGAGAAGTTAAACCACCTTCAAATCACAATGACATATAATGGGAGAGTTTGAAAAAAACCCACCACAACAGCCTCCAGTTTTTTTCCTGCACTTTCTTGTTATATGTACTGACCACGTTTTTTTACAGTTAAATTTAGAGACAAAGATTTTTTCTTCTCAGAAAGCAAGCTGGGTTAGGAACTTTATCTGAATGTTTTATATTGAGCAAATTTCTGTGGATCATTTGAAAAAATTAATAGAAATATTTTATTTAAAAGAGATGCGGGACAGGAAATCTTTGTACACTAACCATTGAATTATTGACTTTTCTGTATAACACTTAGATTGGAGGTTATTGGAAGATTTTCTTTAAATTATTCATTGAATGACTTTAAAGTAAATTTAATCCTCAGAAATATTCAGAGCCTTTATGTTGAATGAGGAAAGACAATCAATTCACTGAGAATTGTTTGTGTCCAAATATCAATGTATCTGAATTATGTTTACTCTCACATATGCCATCTAATGAAATATTCAGAGTGGCTTTTCGTTTTTCAGAGTCAACTCATCTTAAATAATTTATTCATCTATAGAATCAGGCAAGCATTAAATCACTTCCCAGGATATTGACGAAAATCTATTTTCTTCCCAATTTCAACACATAGTAAAACCCAAAATGAATTCAGCATTGCATAAGTGATTAATCTGATTTGTACTTCATTTAGTTAAAAAGCCTACCATAAAAAGCCTATATAATTTTTTCTTTAAAATTTTAATGGTGATTTTCTTGGTTTTTTTTAGCAACCTGCTCTTCACATATTCTAGGTTGACCAAACCTGCCTAATATATTGTTTCTAACAGTCAACTTCAATACAGTCAGATGCAGTGTCACGGCACCTCTTTATACTAAAAATTTATCAGCCATCACTCCATGGTGAGGGGTTTCCTGAGTCTGTGTTTTGATTCAGTCTACCTATAGACAGAGGACCAATTTAACGGAGAGACTGAAACCTTTCTGTTTTATCAGTGATATTCCACAGCTGAAGAATAACAGAAAGCAAATCAAGATGTTGTTGTCAGGATGTTGGCATTAAAACTGCAACTATATTCTGACATTTTCGTGGGACCCCTTTTATGATGTGTAATTTTCCTAGTTTTTTTTTTCTGTCATATAGTTTTTTTCTAGATCTTCTTTTATGGAAAACTAGTCAGTATCACATTTAAGAGTCTAGTTTCCTTACTTAACCTGCGTATCTCTGGTTTTCTAGGGTTATTCCTTAAGATGCCATTGACATGGGGGCCATAGCATTGTTTAGTAAAAATTTAGAGGAAAACAATTTGGAACTCCTGCTAAGGCTCTGAATCCCTGAGTTTGGACACTTCTCTATGGTCCATGCAATGCTTATGGTGCTTTCTAGGGACTACAAATGCTCACTTTAAACCAAGTACTGCCATGCAAACAATACTCCCTTGTGACTCTAGGCAAAGGCTTGATCATGATATTGATCTGAGTCTGTGTGTAACTTGTATGACCTTGCTCAAGGTGACTGCTATACCCTTTGGGCCTCACTCTCCTCATCTACAAAATAACAGTAATGATAAAATAGTATTTGCTTCATAAAGGTGTCATGAGAATGGAATTGTCTAGCAATATACTTTGATATAATAGGTGCTCAAGAAAAAGTACTCTTGTTGTTCCTGTAGTAGCTAAAGGGTCAGTGGGGGATAATAGGAAGACTGAAGATAAGCAGCTAAAATGTTATTTGTCCTTAAATGAGGTTCCACAGCTCCAGGGACTGGGTTTGACCCTTGAACATACATGAATGGGACAAAGACAGGAAGGAAATACAGGGAAGTGGTAATTCGTGGGTGGTAGACTAAGGGGTGCTATTTTGTTTCTTCTTGATACTTTTCTGTGCTTCCTGCATTTTATACCATGAAGATGAGTTACTTTTTTAATCCTAAAATTTGTGTTTAAGAAATAATATAAAACTATGCTGCCCTTTGTAATTTTTCTTCCTGTTAACTCAGCTCCAGGAACCTTTGAATTGAGTCCTTTGGAGAGATTTTGCAGTATATTTGCCATTGGTATTGCAATAGGGTCCGAGACTTGGGCGGCTCTCAGAATGCTGGAAACAGAGGTTGAGAGTCAGACAAAGCTGGGCCTGAGTCCGTCCACACTCTATTAGTAACAAGCTGTTCAGTCTTGAGAATGTTACTTCACCTCTCTGAGTCTCTTTCCTGATCTGTCAAATGGAGGTGACAATACTTTTGCAACATTGTTGTGAGGATCCAATCATGTGAGTGTTCCTGTGTAATGGACTTAACACAGTCTGACCCATAAAAGTATTCATATCATGGTGGCTATTATTATTCAGGGAAAGATTATTGAAGGTCAACTTCCTCTTTTTTCTCATCAAGCAACTGCAGCACATGGAAATTACATGACTTTTCTGATGTCTTCCAGATAGTAAATGTCAGATGCTCAGCTAGGAGTCAGGTTTATTAACATCAGAGTGGCACTCTTTCCAATAGACAGGTGTTCCAAAATTTGTGTTACTGAATACAGTCTTCACAAAATTTTCATATAAACACAAAACCCTGTTGTTATTTGCTTAATACTTTTGTTAATGTTTAATTAAGTAACCTTTTTACTTATATACATGTGTTTAGAAATTATATGCCATTATTTTAAATATAAATCAGTATCACTTTCAGTGACATTAACAAAAGGTAGTTAGGAAGTAAATTCAGTAACACAAAATAATTATATTTTAGCTGGATAGCATTAGAAGCAAGTTAAATGGGAAAAAAGTTTTAAAAGATTAGAACATGCCATGATATGAAGGAATTGGTGCTCTAATAAGTAAGAAATGAAAAAAACCAGAAAGCTGTTAAGTTATGCTAAGACACTGGCCCTTTGCACTTGGTTTCAGA
The DNA here is from genome assembly GCF_006229205.1 of Suricata suricatta. NCBI lineage: Eukaryota > Metazoa > Chordata > Mammalia > Carnivora > Herpestidae > Suricata > Suricata suricatta. The sequence goes on along the minus strand of NC_043703.1, from coordinate 30,385,239 downwards.
ATGGATCAGAATGGGGATGATTATGTGCAAAGATTAGTCATGGAGTGAGTACATAACCAGAGAAGAATATCATTTCTGTTTCAGAAAGGTCTGAAACCATCACGTGCTACACATCAGATTTCCTGAAAGGATTTTACTTGTTTAAGAACCTGCCTGGGTTATTCTAACCCTTTCCTCAGACATCCATCCCACTTTCATGTAGTCTCTGACTTTCCATGATGGGTTTATATCAGCCCTTGCTGTTACTCTTATGCTAATGCATGGAACATGAGTTTTATAGCAATAAGGCAATCCATTTTCAGTAACAGATTGTAATGAACTGAGAGGGTTATACTATGAACTTCACTGTGGTGGGAGGGATGGCAGTGCAACATATACATCAGTCAAATTGCCAAAAAATGTTCTGCAAAACTGCCGGTTGGGGATGTAATAATGTGACCATGTTCAGAACAGATGGGGTTAGGCAGGCTGGCAAAACAGCTTCTCACCAGAGGGTTAAACCTCCAGAGTTTTCATCAGTAATGTGTGAGTAATTTCTCTCTGTCTCAGTCAACATTTTAGGAAGGCAATTACTGAAGTACACATGTGAGAACAGCACTATAGTTCTAGAAATGAGGAGAAAGTAAAGGAAGTCATACAAATGATGAAGAAACTTGCAGGGGAGCCCTCTCCTTCAGTTGAAAAAACCTTTCTGTTCTGATCCTTTTACTTTGATTCTCTTCCTCACTTTCCTTTATTTATCTCTTTGTGTTTTTCTTTCTGACAGATTATCCTTCAATTTTCCAAGTAACTTAACTCTAGCCCCCTCTAATTTCAACTTACTAGGTTTTGAGAAGGGCTACAGAGGACATATGTCCAGTCTGGGGAAATAAAGGCTTGACCAAGTTGTAATCAAAACCCATGAAATAAATGAAGAGGCTAAAGATAAAACAGGTCATCACCAAATTCTAATATAAGATTTTTCTGCGAAGCTTAGAAGTGGTAGATATAAAATACAGAAAAAAACCCCAGGTAACTGTCATTTAAGCTATCTATCCTGAGATTTTTCAAGAGTCTTTCAAATTATGAATATCAGTGAAGTATAAAATATCTCACATAAACTGAAGAAGGTATACTAAAATATACATATGCTTCTTCTAGACTCTACATTAGAAAGTGATGCCAGACTATGACAGTGGATGGTTGGTTGGCTGATGGTATTAGGATGAGCAGTTTGATAAAGAAGCAGTTTGTGGGGGGACAGCATGAAAACTGTACAAACTTTTCTGTCAAGCACTTGGTGATAAATGCATTGGTGAAGCTACCTAAACAATCTTTACTTTTATCTCTTGGGTGATGGAAAATTTCCCACTGGTTGGAACACTAGCCAAAGCATTGTCATAAGTTGCTTTCTTTCCATTTCTTTATAAAATGTGTTACAGATTTATTCACTTTATAGCTATGAACACTGCTGAAGTAGACATTCTTTAATTTATCGCAGAGTTCTATGTTAAGCTGTATTGAGTATATGAACCATCATTTTCTCAACCTTAAATTCTATTAACAGCACTATCATTTGCCTTTTATTGTGAGGATGACTTTTTCTCAGGGAAATGTATGTGTGTGTGTGTGTGTGTGTGTGTGTGTGTGTGTGTTTTAAATAACATTCAATATACTACTCTGTTGCTTCTAGTAAATTGTCCAAAACATGCACATTTGTATTTTTTGGGTCTGGTACATACTGTGGTGCAATGAATCTGAATTTCTCCACATATCTTTTATTTGCAGATGACATAATAGCATACTTGAAAAATTCTAGAGAATCAAAGGAAAGCTAACTCAAACAACAACAAAAAATTCAGCCTAGTAGCAAGATAGGAAATTAATATGCAAAAATCAATAGCAGACATGTACATGAGTAGCTAGTTAGAAGTTATAATGGGATAAAAATCTCATTTACAGTAGTGACAGAAAGGTAATATGTGGAAGAATAAATTTAATAATAAGTCATTCTAATTTGAGAATCAAATGAGAACTTGTAAAATAGTATAGTGTACTATTAATATAGTATTAGTATACCTGGCATTATGTTGGCTATTATTAGTAGATGGCAAGTCACTTGAAGACAAGAGTCATACCTTACTGAACTCTGTTCAGTAAGAGCCAACCAACCATCAAACTGTGTGTTTGTTGCAAGTAGTGGAAAGCACACAATTGATGGCCATTGGAAATTCCCAGAGAAGAGGTAGAAATCCTCCTCCCTGGTTTTGTGTGGTGGCTAAGCATTCCTGGGATGGGGCTCTGTTTATTTTGCACATAATCCTTGCAGAACGTTCCATCATAGTCTCTGGTAAAAAGAATAGTGGGAGCTGGACTGGACGCCCCATTATCTGTGGAGCTTTGCATGCTGATGGGGATGCTGTATTAGAGTCTGCCAAGTTTATCCACTGGGGGTCCTGGAAGGAAACTGGACATTCACAAAGCAAACATACTTAAGGAACAAGATTATTTCTATGAAAAATTTTAAATTACCTTCCACTCTGTTAAGTAGGATGACTAGTATTCAGTATCTTTCTTGCAGTTCTAGTCAACATAAAATGGGAGGAAAAAGTGATAAGCCTGGGCACCTGGGTGGCTCAGTTTGTTAAGCTATTGACTTTGGCTTGGCTCATGATCTCACAGTTCATGAGTTTGAGCCCCATATTGAGCTCTTTGCTGACAGCTCAGAGCTTGGAGCCTGTTTTGGATTCTGTGTCTCCCTCTCTCTCTCTGCCCCTTTCCTGCTCATTCTGTCTCTCTGTCTCTCAGAAATAAATGTTAAAAAAATCAAGAAAAGGGGCGCCTGGGTGGCTCAGTCGGTTAAGCGCCCAGCTTCGGCTCGGGTCATGATCTCACAGTTTGTGGGTTTGAGCCCCGCGTCGGGCTCTGTGCTGATGGCTAGCTCAGAGCCTGGAGCCTGCTTCGGATTCTGTGCCTCTCTCTGACCCTCCCCTGCTCTCACTGTCTGTCTCTCAAAAATAAATAAAAACCATAAAAAAAATTAAAAAAAAAATCAAGAAAAGAGGGATAAACTATACATATTTTAGCAAAGAAGATATAACTTAATTAACTATATGAGTTAATAAAATAACTTTTATTATAGATGGCATGAAAAATCATTAGAAATAAAAAGGTTTTAGTAAATATAAGATTAACATATTAAAACCTAGCATTCCTTATACCAGAAATAGCTTAACAGAAAATATAATAAAAAATTCTAACCCATGATAGAAAATGCTTGGGAATGATAAATAAGTAATCATAGATAATAAAACCCAGCAGGCTTTGAATTTGAGTCATCTGCCCCCTTTATTTTGAGATCATATAAACGAAGGCTGCTCGTTGGTGCCAAGCTTCAGTAGCTCTCAAAATCCAACTTCAGAATGCAACCATAGAGAGGCAGCAAGCTCAGTCGTGAGAACATAGTCCAGAGGGGACTGCCTAGATTCGAAACCCAGCTTCAAGATGTAATAGGTATATCACTGGCAAGTATGGGTCCTGATTGTTTCATCTGTTAAATGGGGCTAATAACTATCTTTATGTAATAAGGTTGTGACTATTCAATGAGGTAATGCATATAAAGCAATGTCTGCCACATTACAGTTGCCACACATGTGTGAGTTCCCATTAGGATCATCACTGGGTATCCTGCTTGACATCATTCACTGGGTGGTCCTACAGAACTTAGTTCTCCTTAAGGGACTCCCTTAGCAGTTATAATAAAGTTAATTTCACCTCCAGAATGTTAAAAAGAAAATGATAGATGCTTACACGGCAAAGAGGGGTTAGACTCTAAGTTTCAGAGGATTTAGGCATGTTCTCTTGAATGTGCCTTCCATCTTCCTACCTTACAAAACTCTATAAAACCTCCCTGATGGTTTTATAAAACTATAAAAACTATCTAATGGAGAGACATGCTATATCTCAGATGAGATTCAATATCATGGATGTGTCAATTCTTCCCAAACTAATTTATACACTTAATTCCAGTGTAATAAACTCTCTCTGCACGTTTTTTCTAACTTAGCAAGTTCATTTTAAGTTTTGTTTGGAAGACTAAATGCACCAGTAAAGAAAAAGCAAATTAAAAATAAAAGAAGAATAATGATGGCATTTGCTTTACTATACATCTAATAAAAAATAGAGCTCTAGTGATGGAAGCAGGCTAGTGTTGGTATCTAGTACACTATGAAATATGGTAACCATTAGCTAGAAATGGCTATTTACATATAAATTAATTAAAACTAAAAAAGATGGAAAATTTAGTTTTTAGCCATGCCACATCTCCAGTGTTCAGTAGCCACATGTGGCAGCACAGATATAGAACATTTCCATTAGCACAGAGAGTTCTGTTGAACAGTACAACTCTAAAAACAGATCCATGGTAATCTAGGATAAAGATGGCAATTCAAATAAATGGGCAAAAGTGGATTTTTCAGAAGAATATTTAAATTTTTTTTCTGGTTGCAAAAGTCTATGAAAAATGATAAAATATTCTGAAGCCATAAAGAGAAATAAAGCAAGTAAGAATACATCAAAAAGGAAACTTTTCTGTTAGAAAGATATAAAGAGAATAAATGATAGATAACAGCTGGGAGAATTTTGTAACCCAATTGACGAAAGGACTATTTAAAGAACTCTTGAAGGTAAGTTTTAAAACAAAGTAAAGCTTCAGTAGGGAAATGAATTGAGCATATTAAAGGTCAGTTTAAAGAAGAAAGAATGCCATGATCATTCAACTTATGCGTAGATGGTCAATTTCTTTAGTTAAAAAAAGGCAATTAAAACAGCATTGAGATCGATTTTTTTTTTAACCTGTCATACTGTCACAGTTTAAGAATGAATAGACACAAGGCTTTCTCCATACTATTAAATGGAATAGAGATGGCTACCGTATGCTGGGCAAGAAATTTGGCAAGCATATAAAAATTTAAAACATGCTGACTTCTTTTTTTTAAATTTTTATTTTATTTTTTAACTTTGGGGAGGGAGAGATGTGTGGGGGAAAGGGACGGAGGGAGAGAGGGAGAGAATCTTGAGCAGATTGCAAGCTCAATGCACACAACCCAAGGCAGGGCTCCACCCAACAGCCCTGGGATCTGATGTCCAGTGGACTGAACCACCCAGGCTCCCTGAAACATGCTTCCTTCTTGACTGATTGAGCAATGCCGCTTCACATAAAGATGTACTTGTGTGATTAATGAAAAGATTAGAAGATTAACTGCAGGAGTATAATTCACTACAAATGGAAACAGTACAAATGTCTATAGCAGATTTGTTAAATTAATTATGGAATATATATAGTGTGTACATATGTGCACATACTTCTGTACACGTGCAATAAAATATGTACAAAATATGTACATGTGTAATGAAAATTCTGTATAGCCATTAATACAGTGAGTAACTCTGTAGTTCCAGTTTGGGCAAATACACTCAGCATACAATGAAGTAAAAAATAAAGAGTATTACTTGTAAATAAATACTATACATCTTACAAATTTATGGTATAATTAAATAATTAACTTACAGAATTATTTATAAATAAAACAAAAACTATTTTATAGAGTATTACCCAAATTTAAAAATACATATTTCCCTCCCTCTCTCTTTCTCAAACATGTATATTTTCCATATGCCTAGAAATAAGTCTGGAAGACTTAAAACTATTTATAACATGCATTTAAAAATAAAAATATTCATATGGTAAAATGAGAGAGGAGAGCTATTAGATGCAAAGAAAAGGAAAGCAGGCTTAAAAGTTTTCAGAAAATAATCTACTCTGGTTAGACTGAGGTAAGTTTTATATAGTAGGTAGAAAAAATACGATGGAGGTCCACAGGGAGGTGCAATGAATTCTAATTTAGGGGAGGTAGAATAGAGGATATTTGAGTTGATTCTGAAAAGAATAGGATTTAATTGACCCTCTTTTTTCACATCAAAGAACCAAGGGGTTAGAGGATTTTCTGAAGCCCTTTGCCCAAAGCTGAGCACTCTGAGTGCTCAACAAAAAGAGCAGGGCATTCTTTGGTGGAACAAAATTTGCAAGACAAATAGTGTGAGCATTATGGTTTGCTTGGGGGGAAACGTGATTGGATTCCTGGTGTTTAGGATTGTTATGAAAGCCTGGGAGGCCGAGAGGAGGGAGAGGAGAAAGGATGGTGGGAGGGTTTGAAAGATAGTTTAGGGTCAGAATATACAGTTAAAACCTTGGATTGGGAGTAACTTGTTCTGTGAGTGTTCCTCAACACCAGTCACCATCTCTAATACATTTTAACTTGGTAAATGAATGATGTCTTGCAATACGGGTAGTGAGTAGAACAGGAAGCTGAATGTCATATGATCACAACTGAGCCAATGGTCTGTCTCTCTCTCTCTCTCTCTCTCTCTCTCTCTCTCTCTCTCCCCTTCTCTCTTTCTGCGGGATTGTGGGTGATTGCCTCCCATGCTCACATGCTTAGTCTCAGGCCACAGTGTTTGGCAAAAATCAGTGATTTTCCAGAATGTTGGAAGGTGCCCACAACTGGCACTAGTGGATTTTTTGTCATTTCAAAGCACCTATGGGCAGTCCTTTGCTCTTCCATACAAAAGTAAGCTTAGGAATGCTTTGCTTCATTCCAGGTCAAGCTGCCTGCAAATATCAACCCTTTCTTCTGCTGCCTTATTGCCAGTTACATTCAATAAAGTATATGACAAGAGTTTATTAATACTGTAGTCAGCATCTGTGCAAATGTATACAATGGCCCCCATGTTGAAAAAGGTTGAAAGGAAAGGCAGTAAGAGGAAGGAGGTGATTATGGTGGAAGTTAAGAACGAAATCATCAAGAAGTTTGAGTGAGTTATGTGAGTGGCTTAAATGGCAAGATTTTTAAAGAAGTTTATATCTGCATCTCATCTGCAAAGAACGAGGAGAAAAAGGGCAGAAGCATCCCTCACTTTAAATGAGAGTAGAGAGATGTATAAAATGTGGGAAACAAATTTTGTAGAAAAGCACCACCCAAATAAGGCTGTAGCAGTGTGAGGGATGTATCTATTTAATGACAATGCAATGTCACATTTCTGTGAGATCCTCAAAAGGAGGCAAAAGCATGTGTCTTTGGATAGATTCCTTGTTAAATAAAGTTGCACGAAAAGAAGAAGATTCCCTGAGCCAATAGATAGCAGTGAATCTGTTAGTGATAGTGAAAGTCGAATAACCCTCCTCTCTCTTGTCTCCTTCACACCAGTCCATGAAAGTTTTCAAAGGAGAGTGCAGGTTAATTAGTTCATTTTCCTTATATTTTGTATTTTCTTTATTATTTTGCATTATATGACAGTATTGTAATCACTTTTATATGAATCTTTTTGGGTTGTGAAACAAATCATCTGAGTTTCCGTTATTTCTTATGGGGAAATCTGCTTTGATATATAAGTGCTTTGGATTACAAACATATTTCTGGAACGAATTATGCTCACAAACCAAGGTTTGCCTGTATAGGACAATATACTGCTTGCTAATGAGTTTTGACTGTATCCTACAAGTAAGCACAACTAAGCAATGGAGAGCTAGTCAAGGGTTTTGAAGAGTGACGAAGTAAGATCAGACATGTGTTCCGGAAAGATAAGTTTGGTGGCAGGATGAAGGGTGACCTAGAGAAGGGAGAGACTAGAAGCTCCTTAGAGTGTGGTGTGTTCATACCAGGAATGTTGTGATTCAGAACAAAGGTAGTGAGAGTGGAACGTGAAGAAGAGAGCAGGCAGCGGAGAACCTACAGGTGTCTGCAGAAGTTCTCTGTATTCCACCCACCTCACAAGATGTTTCGGCTACTCCCAGGGAATTTCGCACCATCCTTCCCTGTCATGGGTTTTGTCTAGCTCCCTTCTGCCAGGTTTCTCCGTCATGAACTGCCTGCCAGCTACTGAGGCTAATGTGGCTTTTTGAAATACCATAAGGCCTGGAAGCACTATTGACTTAAACATTAATTAATTAGTGAGGCATCCCTCATAAAACAGATCCTTTTTAGCCAGAGAAAGCTAAATGTCTAAATGTAGAGTATAAATATGACTGTAGTTCACTATAATTGTGAAGAGTGTGATACAAATTACCTAATGGGTTAAGGCAGGTTTAAAATGGGTTTAATTAGAAACTCATTGCTGTGCAACTTAGACATTTGATCAGCATTGCCCTTCTCTTTTTAAATAAAGGAAACAGAGTACAAACAAGGGCTCTGGAGGCTCAGTGATTCACCAGCTACTTGTAGGCAGCACTGCTCCAGGAACCATACGGAGATAGATTTCTCTTTCTCTGAATTCTCCGTGCTGTCTTGTGGACTTGGTTGCTAAGGCATCTGGCCAGGGTTGAATGCACATGGGAAGAGAAATTGAAGATGGCCTGGTGTCCGGTCTTTTTCCTCTCTGGGACTCGCCAGATCATTAGTCCTTTACTAGGAAACACCACGGTGCTAATTTCACCTGGAGTGACTGCCTCCCATAGATCTTGTGTTCACGGAGAGTTTTCCTTGCATAGGACACTAGGCTCAGTGCTGTATGAAGGAAGCCAAAAGATTGAGACAGTCTGGGCCATAAGGAGCTTGCAGTTTAATGACGATATAAGACTAACAAGTGGGAAACAGTGAATTCAGTGCAAAACTGTCAGAGGAGTGGCTGTCCATTTTGTTCACACAGGATTAGAGACAAGTTATTATCAGAGATCACATAGTCCTCAGTCTACATTTGGTTCTTGTGCTACCTGAAAACCCCTGTCTTCTCACAATGGATCTCTCAGCAAGTATGTCACTGACCCTGGGTTGCAAGGGCTGAATGAGAGAATTCCGTGTGTGATCCAAGTTGCATTCATCTTAAGGTGGAAAGATTGATACAGCCCCAGAAGCCGTTGATGCAAAGGTGGCACTGAAGAATGGATGTGTCAGAACAGGCAGGATACAGGGGCTTTATATTTTCTTCTCTTCCACATCTAAGAATACAAAGGCTGATGTGATGCAATTCAGGTCCTTAAAACAAAGCACAATTCTGAAGGGAGCAGGACACGCCAGCAGTATTGGTCAACACACATGTGCTGAGAAACCGTTCTGTAGCAGCTGCTGAGCCAAGCAGAGAGGAAACAAGATGAGAAAGACATGAGTCCTGCCCTGGAAAAGCTTCTTGGATGAAGGTGGAGAAAGATCACACTTAACATCTTTGTATTTCCTGCGTCTGTTGGAAGACAACAGCATCCTGTACATCTGGCATAAGGTAGGCTGTTTTCTCAATCCAGGTAAAACTGGAGCGAAACACATGGAACGCCCCTTAGCCGATCATTCAAGCCATGCTCTCATTACCCCTCTTCCTAAATCCACCAAACAACTAGAATGTTACTTTACTAAAATGATCATGAAGTCTGAAGAATAATGGTGGGAATATAAAAATTGATGTTTGAATGACTTCTATTTATCAAATGTGCTCCACTGGGAAAAATACTTAAATTCATCTGCATGCTATATATTTACATGTTTAAAAAGATTCAGAATTACTATCATATTTCTACAGTTATGGTGGTGAAAAAAACCATTGTTATAATGATTTGTTTCCTTTCTGTTCGTAATTCAGCAATACTATAATCCTGAAGTCATACTCATCATCTTTCTTGTATGCTCTTTTCCCAGTCTATTTGTCCTACTTTCTACCTTGTCTCTGCTCAAGGCACTCAGCACCCTTCCTGTACTCAGCAAGAATCTGAACACTGGAGGCTTCTTTGGCTTTACCCTTCTTTTACCTCTAGATCTACCCACTGGTCCAAATATGTCTTGCCATTTTGCCTTTCCCAAGTCTGTTCTCTTCTATTACTTCCAGTTTTTTATTGGCTTTAATGTCTGTGCAAAATAAACTCTGTATCTCCCAGTATTTCCTTACAACTAGACATGTTTCTGTGTCTTTAACCTGAAAAAGGAGATGCAGGTAGCAATGCTGTGCAGCAACTTCTAGGAAGCGTCTTAAGAGATAATATGTGTGCCATTTGTCATATTATTTTTTGTCTATGTGCTCCCTGGCTTGAGCTGAGGCAGCCATTTTTTTTCTTTAAAGAGAAGTTTTTAATTTTCAAGGTCAATTTTTCCATTTGTTTTTTTAATGGGTTTTTCTTTTGGTGTCGTATCTAGTTGCAGACAAGATAACCAAGGTCACAACAATTTTTTATGTTTTTCCTAAAATTTTTATAGTTTTAGTTCATATATTTAGGTCTGCAATCCATTTTGAGTTAATTTGTATGCATGGTATTAGGTAAGGATCCATAATTGATTCCTAGGACTGCAAGCAGCCATTTTGAAACATGAGGCAATAGTACCAAGCACAGTGGAGCAGCAAGATAGCAGAATGGGTCTGCCAGTGTGGAGCTGCCCTCCGAGCTCTCCACTGCTTGACTCTGGGTTTCCTTCACGTGAAGGAAAAATAAATTTCTGTCTTTCAAAAAAGACCCCCGTTTTGGATTCTCTCTCACATGAGTCTGGTCTAATCCCGATTAATACACGTCTGGTGCTATCTCTTTCTGCTCTTCTCACTGTTGTTATCAATCTCACAGGAGACTGATAAACATAATGTAAGCCACGTTGTGGAAGGCTTAGCAGCACAGGCTCTGGAATATTCTTGTGTGGTTCTCTGCTCTACATGTAGCTGTGCATCTCTGCCTCAGTTTTTTCATTGTTAAATGGGGACCACATATGTTTATTGACAGGAACAAGTGAGATAATGCCTATGAAAAACTCAGATGCATGGAGTCCAATGGCACATGCTCAACAGGTAGCTTCCCTTGATATTACCGTATTGTGTAGTTTGATCTGAGAGAGATCTTAGAACAAATGCCCCCAGACATGATACATGGATACAATAATTTACTAAATTGTAATCTGCCAGTCATCCTCTTCTCAGCTAAGTCATTTTTACGTTTATACCAAAATTTTATATATGGCATATTTATGTTTACATTTAAACTCAAGGTGCCCAAATTTATAGATCATATTAAATCATAGGCTTGCGGTGGCTATGCTGTACATGTTGATGTGCCGTACTTCTCAAAACATTTTTCTGGCTTGATCTTTTATATCGTCTTCTTTGGCAGTGGAGCTTCTTGTACCCAGGTTTTCTAGTATCTTCTATAATATTTACCACACCTGGAGGATATTCTGATTTTGTTGCACTAGGTTTTTTTAATGCAAACATTAAACTGTGAAACAGAATGTTTTCCAGCCAATTTCAGCAATCACCTTATTTCCAGATTAAATTTCAGACATTCAGTGAAGCACTTCAGCTAAATCTCACACTCCATTGTTTTCTTTTCAAGGATCCTTTAAAAATAAACATTTTAAAAATTAATTAAATATATGATCCCAATAGTGTTTGTGACCTGGCTGTAATCTGCAACATTTTTGAATAGTCTTACTCTTAAGAGGATAATATGTTTTATTTTGAAATCAGCTTTCACTCAGCAATACAATTCTTGATGCCTCATCTGTAACTGTCGCCTGACAGCTATAGATTTCCCCATTACTCTAGTCTAAGTGCTCTTCTCACGCCTGTCCCGTGTCACTTCCTAAATCCTCCCGTGCATCACTAAACAGAATTCGATCAAGTCACTCTCTCGCTCAACAGCTTTGTTTCACATAGCTCTTTTCTCAGCTGTCTCTCCATTATATTTTCTTACAAAAACTTTTTTACTGTTTATTTTTGAGAGAGAGAGAGGGAGATAGAGTGTGAGCGGGGAAGAGGCACAGAGAGAAGGAGAGACAGAATCTGAAGCAAGCTCAGGCTCTGAGTTGTCAGCACAGAACCCTATGTGGAGATTGAACTCACAAACCACGAGATCATGACCTGAGCCAAAGTCAGATGCTTAACCGACTGAGCTACCCAGGCATCCTTCTCTGTAATATTTTCTATTCTTCCAGACGTAAGCCAACAATTCCATGAAACCTAATACCTGCAGCCAAACATGATGTTTCATTCTTCTACCTTCCCATATCAAAAGGGAAAAATTTCTCCCAAATCATATATCTTATAGAATTATTATGTTTTTCCTCAAATTATTCAACTTTATTATTCATGACTGCCAAAACTGAACATGAGTGAACTAGGCTCCCCTTGGTCTCTGTCATGTTGATTTTTTTTTTTTTTTCCCAGAGGAGGGTTGGTAGGGCAGGAGGTTAGATATCCAGGATCCAAAGATGTTATCAGGGGCATAATTCATGAACAGCAAAATTGGGAAAGTTAGAGAAAGAAATTGAAAGAGGAGTTGACCCAAAGTTTATTAAAAAAATTTTTTTAATGTTTTTATTTTTGAGAGACAGTGTGAGCAAGGGAGGGTCAGAGAGAGAGAGAGAGGGAGACACAGAATCTGAAGACAGGCTCCAGGCTCTGAACTATCAGCACAGAGCCTGATGCGGGGCTTGAACCCACAAACTGTGAGATCATGACCTGAGCCGAAGCTGGATGCTTAACCGACTGAACCACCCAGGCACCCCTGACCCAACGTTTAAATCTTATTGGATTAATGACCAAGTGAGTTGGAAACAAGCAAAGGTTAAGGAAATTCATAATGGGTTTTCGGAAATCACTTTGATTTCTAGCCAAAGTTCATGGCTTTCTGTCTTGGGCTGCCAGGACCAGTGAAAGGTAGATGATGGAATTGCTGGATGGGAGAAGTGAAGTGGAAATCCAATGGGACCAATTAACTCTGTATCTTTAAATGGCCTACGTATTTTTTGATTTTTTTAAAGTAGGGTGGGTGGTATGACATTATTAGAAGGAGAGGCAGATGGTGTCACTAATTTGGATTGTCTCCCAAATGACGCCTCCTGGCTCTGCTCTTTGATTCTGGATCACATACTGTATTGTGTTTGGTGGCCAAAAGCCTCTTCAGGCAATCACAAGGTAACTCAGTGGTGAGCTAGAAGTGGAAGCCCTTGTTGATAGAGCATGGTGGAAATATGCAGAATTAGTATCATGAAAGTGGGATTTGAGCTAAGCTAATTATTAGTACTTCTGCAAACTGCAAGTTCTCGATGGCTCTGCAGAGTTAATGCTATGTGTTAAATTGGGGATTTTCATGGGCCAACTGTGGATTTCTATTGAAGGCAAGGCTGAAGGCCCTGCAGTGGGTTTGTGAATGGACACCTTACCTCCTGGGAACTGTTTGCCCTGTAAGTGTTGCAATCCCCTAGTGCCCCCATATTTAAGTAGTACTGTGTCTATATGTGTGTGCATGTGTGCAACTCTTTGAACAAAGGATTCGAAGCAGTTTGGACTCTCCCTCCATAGTTCTTCCTTATCTCTCACTAAGACTCTTCTAATAGTCTCCTAATTGATATGCATCTAGCTTCAGCCTTACATCCTTGCAATGCTTCACTTGTACTGCTGGGAAATCTTTGTGGAACACAAAGCTAATGGTTTCTCATTGCCTGAAGTAATTTGGCCACATATCTAAAGGTGACATTCACTACGCATCCTATAGAAAGCAGTCTTTTGTTGTGCAGACATGGCCCTCCACATCTTGGCTTTTCACCATCACGTCTCCTGCCTTATACCCCTGCAATCCTTTGCTCTACTCATGCCCCCCTGCATGCAGTTTACTCACACTCCAGATTGTTTCTTATCCATGCGCCTTGCTCACAGTACTGTGTGTACTCATGGATCAGGCTATTTTTGATGGATGGTGTGTATAAAATATGTAACCAATTTTGAAATCTAAGATGATGTTATCATCTACCAGAAATAATATATATTTATGTCTGAAAGGAGGACTTAGCAACCTGATTCTCATCCCCTTTTGGAACTGGCAGATACCGTTGGTGGAAATGTGGTCTCAAATGCCAGGCTCAGCAGCCTGGGTATATTTCTACTGCCAGATAGTCTTTACTGACTTAGTACTCTAATGCTTTTAAATACAAATATATGGTGGTTGGTCCATCATTACAAGAAGTGGAAACATGAATAAGTAATTTTAATACACTGGGAAAATTACATCAAATTCTCCGAAGTGGAGAACAAAGATGTCTCTTATTCTTGGTGAAGAGGGGCCATAAAGAAATATATGTGGATTATTCCTGGCTCTAATCTTAATCCAGTTATTTGCCAAAAATTTATAGAGTTAGACTAGTCATTTTGATTTTCCATTTGGCAAGATTTGTACATGAATATAGGTTACTATATTTTTCTTAAGTACTTTTCTTGCTTTAAATGTTTTTTTTCTGAGAAAGCTATATTTCTTATCCTAATTCTAATAAAAAAGTTTTCAATTATTTAGTTATGACATTTTGTCTCAAAGTAATACTTATGAATTAAAATGTTCTCCCTAGGCACTCTTTGTAACTTGGAGTGTAGGAGGGTGTTTTGGCTGAGACTCCTAGAGGCTCATGAAGTTTGTTATCACACTCGCCCAGAGTATCTCTACCTCCTCTGGGAAGACAAGTCCTTGAACTGTCAAGAAGTTCTCAGAGGAAAGGGTCTAGCCTTTCCTTGATTTACCAGGGCCCTGAATTTAATTAGAGTTTAGAAATATATAAACATGGTTGAAAGACTGGGATGGCCCACCAAAAGCCATATTGCAAGGAGAGCCAACTCAGTTCTTGAGCTCTTGAGAGAAAAATCATATGAATGTACAAGAAATCCTAAAGGAATGGGCCTGAAGAAACTTGATTCCGAGTGCAGTGAAAGGCTTTCCTTCGGCCACCCTCCAGTGCAGCACTACCAGATCGCTGTACCCCCTGGCAGTATGAACATCCTGGTGGACAGGCATCCACGTCTGCCTGTGCGACCCTCCTTTTCCAAGGCTGAATATCTGCCAAAGGAGGTTCTTTATGCCTGAGAACCAGGTGAAAACTGAATGAAGACTTGGGAAAATATGGTGGAAAGGCCGAGGCATTAGCATTGGAGAGTGAAGATAATTTATTTCCCAAGGGACATTAGTGGTTTAGGGAAGAGCATAGCCTTTGGCGGAGAAGGGTATTTCTGAGTAGAGTCACGGTTAGAAAATGGGACAGATACACAAGGATAATTTTAGTCAAAAGAGAGGGACTATAGAATCAGAGCTCAGGGAATATATTCTGTGTAAGATACTTCCTTTCTCAACTGTTGGAGAGTGTTACAGAGTGAATGCTTGTGTCCTTCCAAATTGGCACATTTATATGTTGAACTCTACCCTCAGTGTGCTGGTGTTAGGGATGAGGGCCTGTGGAGGTAATTAAGATTATATAAATTCATGAATGTAGGACCTTCATGAATGAGACTAGTGCCCTAGAAGAGTCACAAGAGAGCTTTCTTCCTCTCTCTGCTCTCTGCTCTTTGAGGACATAATGAAAAATCAGCAGTTTGCAACCCAGAAGAGGGCCGCCCAGAACCCAGCCATGCTGGCCCCTGCTCTCAGACTTCCAGCCTCCAGAACTGTAAGAAATAAGTATCGGTTGCTTATAAACCACCCAGTCTGTGGTTGTCTGTAATAGCAGTCAGAAATAACTCCGACTCTTAGTATTACTTAAAAAGAGGGGGGTGCCTGGGTGGCTCAAGCAGTTAAGCGACTGACTCTTGATTTCGACTCAGGTCATGATCTCACGGTTCATGAGATTGAGCCCTGTGTCTGGCTCTGTGCTGATAGTATAGAGCCTGCTTGGGATTCTCTCTCTCCCCCTCTCTGGTTCATGCTCTCTCTCCCTCTCTCAAAATAAATAAATAAACATTTAAAAAGGTGGGAAACAGAGATTATGTTATTTAAAAGGTGAGAATCCTAATCTCACTTTTTTTTTTATAGTTTATTGTCATGTTTGTTTCCATAAAACACCCAGTGCTCATCCCCACAATTGCCCTCCTCCACGTCCATTCACCCCCCTTCCCTCTTCTCTTCCCACTTCAGCCCTCAGTTTGTTTTCAGTATTCAAGAGTCTGTCATGTTGTCTCCCTCCCTCTCCGTAACTATTTCTTCCCACTTCCCCTCCCCCATGGTCCTCTGTTATGTTTCTCCTGTTACACTTATGAGTGCAAACATATGGTGTCTTCCTTCTCTGCCTGACTTATTTCACTTAGCATGACTCCCTCTAGGTCCATCCACTGTGCTACAAATGGCCAGATTTTGTCCTTTCTTATTGCCATGTAGTATTCCATTGCATATATAAACCACATCTTCTTGATCCGTTCATCGGTTGATGGACATTTAGGCTCTTTCCATGATTTGGCTATGGTTGACACTGCTGCTATGAACATTGGGGTACATGTGCCCTATGCAGCAGCACTTCTGTAGGGTCTTTGAGAATATTAAAAAATATATTTATCCTCTTGAAAAACTCTTTACCTCTAACTCCATAATATATGAGAATATAGACAATTAAACTGTGAATTTTGATCTGTATTTTGTCTACAAAAACTGGCTTCTCTAATACCTGGAGCTGTTGTTTATGGGGGGGTGGCATTTAGAATTTTCACAAAAATAAGTAGAAAATTCTTACTACAAAGATGCCATTTCTTCTGAGAAAAATGTGTATTGGTAACAATTATTTTATGAATAAGACATTTATACAGTCCTTTTGGAAAGAAATTATACAGCTATTTATATACATTCTTCTTGATCTTTCAGTGACTGTGAGGTCACAGCCAGTGGCCAAACACCACTGGAATGGCTTATTGGCACAGTTAAGGGACTAAGGCCCATTCAGGGAATACTCTTTCTGGGTCGTGGTAAAAGAACCTGTTGGTTTTCTTGAGGCTCGTACCTAATCTTCTCAAACCCTGATTTTATTACCAGTGATAGACAATGTTCATATAGGACTCCACATGATTATAGTCAACCTGCAGGTAAAATTGGGGATTTCTCTTCTTTTACCTCAGAAAGAAGCTATGTTAATACTAGATAGTTTAGCATGGTAAAACAAAAACAAAAACAAAAACAAAGAAACAAAAAACCACAACAAAAAAACCCCAACCAAAAACCAAGAAAGAAAAAAAGAAAAAAAAGTGCCTAGAACTTCTAGAGTCTCAATCCTAGAGACAAAGAAGTCAGACAATGATACAATCATGGCAGATGTAGGGGGAAGAACTGAAGAGTTCACCAAGATCATGACAGCAGCTTCCTGGGGCCACAATAGCCTGGGTGCCAGGAGCCCAGGAAGGAGACTGACAGGAGGAAGGCTAGAGGAGGGTGGTGTGCTGTGTGGTGAGGCTCTGCAGTGAGGCCCATCTGGGCCGTTACCATGGTGCTGCTGCTTTCCACATCTCTTACCTTTGCAAAGCAGTTCAGTTCTGTAAGCCTTAGTTTCTTTATTAGCAGGGTTGGAATTATATTAAGACTTTCTTTGTATTATATTAAATAGTATATGAAAAGTGCATGATTTATTGTCTGCCACACATTTAGCATTCATATAATAATAATAACAGCAGCAGTAATAATTAATGATCCACATAGAGACTTCCCTAAAATTTGCTTTTGTTTTTTTTTAAATTTTTTAAAATTATTAAGAAAACTTTTTTTTTGAGATAGGGAAAGTGTGAGGACGAAAAGGGGGGGCCAGAGAGAGGGGGACAGAGGATCTGAAGTGGGCTCCCCTCTGACAGCAGAGAACTCAATGAGCAGCTTGAACTCACGAACTGCAAGATCATGACCTGAGCCAAAGTCAGATGCTCAACCAACTGAGCCATGCAGGCACCCCTAAAATTTGATTTTCTAAGAGAAAAAGAGGAATGCCAATTATTGTTTAAGTACTTCAGCATAAGGAGTAGGGAAAGGCAAGAAATTGTATGAAGGGAGCCATTTTGGAAGATTAAAACAATACTTGGATATTTACTAGATAATGTATAAGAAATAGTATGTCAGAATATTGTGATGGGATCTTGAATCAAAGATAGAGTTTGTGAACTTTAACGTCTCACAGATAATTAATGTCCCAGGAGGAAGATTATAGTGATAAAGAACTGAAAAATTTGTTGCCAGAAAGTACCTAGGGATGTTCAAGATTATTCTACTTTTCCAAATATGAAATGGTGGATGTAAGAAATGACATCTGCCAAAGAAGAGATGGCTCTAAAATGCATTTTGAAAAAAGGATATTTCCCCAAAGAAGCTAAGAAGTAACATTCTTGAAGATATTTTTTGACGCAACTATATTTGTAAATGCAGTAGTTTCTTATTTTGCACACGGAACAAAAATGTGTCAAACATTTGCACTAGGGATGCTAGGGCTTGGCCTCTTAATGGGGAGCAAGACATAGCATCTGCTCTGAAGGAGCACATAAAAAAAGTCATTTTACACCCAACAGTGCATTACTGTGTGAGCTATATTTGTCTGAAAAAGCCATAAGTGCAACCCGACTAGAAATGCCATTTTCATGCTTGGAAACATAATCTAACTTCATACTAATTTGGAAGTCTGTATGTTATCTGTTCTCTGATTTGGAAAGTTCTCTGATGCAATTCTGATCTGACCACATATTTAAAGCATGAGAACATCCATCTGTAACAGTTTTTATTATTTTCATCATATAACATGGAATAAAATGTCTGATAACAGAAGACATTGTATAGATACACGATCATTTTGCCGCATAACACCATCTGCCTACCTCTGTACAACATGATCAGAGAAGCATAAAATGAAGACCCAAATCCCTTTATATTCTTGAAGACCAGATGCCTTATGACATGACTGATGGTAGGGAGAGCTCCACCCCAGTGTCTATCCAGAGGGTAGACGTTAGGTACTAGGCAAACGGACCAGCTGTCAGGAATTGGAAACACTATGGCCTTTTAAAATTTTGTCTTTAAAATTTAGGATGAAGCTGAAAGTTTCAGATTAGCAATTTTATGAGATACCTTAGAAAACTAATGGCATTGTAGAATAGGCAAACTGTAGCTATTCGGTATGTTACACTAGCTGTGGCCCATTCTTTAGAAATGCTTATTTTGAAATAAGCTCAATGCTTCTTTTCTTGGTAAATCATGAATTCAGTGTTAAACATAATGGGTGGGTCAGGAACTGAAGCATGAGCCATTTGAATCCTGTGTCTGGATAGGAAATGCTCTGGAAACCTGGGCACTGGGAAGCAGAAACATGTTCCAAAGCACTTCCTACCAAGGCAGAAGAATTTTATAATGCTTGATGGGGCATTGGGTGTAAAGTGAAAATTAATAAGAATGATTCTTTTAGAGACGAGCCTCTCACTTTTGCTGAAGTATTTTAATAAGCTGCCTGATTAGAGACAATATGAGAAATGAGCCTCTTCGATTCACATTTTTGGCTAAAAGTCTTGGCTGGCTGTTGGGACAATCTGTTATTGCTGGCTATTGCTCTGGGGGTGAGTTAATGCCAGCTATTCAGATGTTCACTAAAATCTATATTCACGTGGAATGATGGTTTTCTGCTTCCAAGTGATCAGCTTGCCTTTTTTTTTTTTTTTTTTTTGCAGCACAAGCGAAAAAGACTTCCTTTCTGCCCCTTGGCCTTGCAGGGGTTTTGGGCCTGCAGCTCATATCCTCTGTACTTGCTCAAGCTCGTTAGTCAGTTTACAGCCATCTGTCTTTATACCATTAGCCCACTTGATTGGACATCATACTGCTATTTTCTGTGTCTGTTCTGGTAAATTATGTGCATCCTGAGTTGTTCTAATGACATGCTGTTCTAATGACAGCTCCCTCAGAGGAGATCCGGGTAGAGAATACCTCTGTGAGAATCTCAAACTGTGGCAGATTTTGGCCCTGGATGGGGTGGGGAGCAAAAGGGAGGATCCAAGAAGGGCAATCCTTGATTCTGCTATAGGAACAGTGAAACAATGGAGAAATGCCATCTCTTACTAGTCATTGGGCATGGCTAGAATACAGGGAAGCAAAAGAGAACCAAATGGAGACCGAAGTACTTTTCCAGCCCTGGTAGAAAACAATGCCCAAAGGAGAATGTCAACATGCAAACAGCCGCAGGAGCCCGAGGTTCCGCTCTTTCTTTCACTTGTCCCATTCCTGCCACATCCTGGATCATCTCCCTAAATTCTGCTCATGCTGCTTGAATAGGCTAGAGATAAAGAGAGAAAACCAGCCTGTGGTTCCCTGGAAGACTTTGCACAATTTGAGAAGCAGAGTTCATACCCATCATAAGGAGAGAAGGCAGGATTCTGGGAGCAGAGCTGAAATCAATTTTCCTGTTGCCTTTCCAGAATTCTACAGCAGAATTTTAAGAAATGCTGGGATTGACAATACCTCAAGATATTGCATGCTGTGTCAGGAAGGAAAGAAATGAAAGTGACAGTGGTTGTATGTGAAGCAAGGAAGAGACATATCCTTTCTCCCATTTATTTAAAATGTAAATTATAAATATAGATTTATGGATATTTATTTTATCGTATGGGTTTTAATCCAATTGTGTTACTATTTATTTTATTGCTCACATTCTTCTATTTTGGCCACTAGGAGCCCCTTCCCATTGCTTCTTGCAACTAGGCTTATAGTTTCTCTCTCCAACCTTGGAATTTACCACTTCTCTATGGGGTCTTGGTTTCCTTTATTGCAAAATGATATTTAAAACCAACATTTGGGAGCTAGATAGGTTAGTTGCTATTAGGATGTCATTGCTTTCAGGCTCTTTCAGTGGACAAAACTAGGAGCTATATGTATGCATATCCCCTCATGCATATATATGCATCTATATTTATTTCTGTAAAAGATAGAATATTTTATAAAAATATTAAAAATCAGTTTATACTGTTACTCTCATTCCAATCCAACACAAGAAAAATTCTTCTGTCTTTTCATTTTGTAACTGCCTCTCCTAATGGTAAGAAACTTGGCTTCCATTATTGACAATATATTTACTTATTTTTAACCCTAGTACACATAGGTAGTTTCAGAATTGCTAACTCATGCCTCTGTGAGAAACACATTTACTGACTAGAATACTGTATTTGTATATAGGGTGTTTTTTTTTGATCTTTAGGATCTAGGTTTATTTTGATAATACATTTTATTTCCTCAAATTTAGTTTTCAAGGTGACCTTCTCCATATGAGCTATAGGGAGATAATTATCACTCAAATAAATTTTTGGTGGTATAGGTTATCACTAGTGCACAGCAATGTATAGGCTGTTTGAAGATAACAGAGATACTTGTAATCTGAAAGAAAAAATTCACCTAAGTTTGCTTATTTCATAATTAGAAGTAGACCCTTTGGTATAACTTTCCTAGTATCAGCTCAAACATCAATATTTCTATGAAGTCTCATAGCAACATGCTAAATTAAATTAAGAGGGGACGCCCATTTCATCACAGACATTTTAGATTTCAATTATAGAATTAATAAAGCAAAATGACTCAAAGCTCACTGCAACTGTCCCATTAAACATAACTTAGCTTCTTCAGAGGATTTCAAAATAGTGGGTATTAATCCATATTTTGTCTGTGTACCTATATCTCTACATAGTAGGTGGTACCTTCCTATAGGTTATTTGCACAATTTATAACCTCCAAGACTGATTTTTTCCAACTTCATATTTAGTGGTAATTTTGCAAGTCCAAAGGATATACAAGCAGTTTTTAAAAATTCCATCTGAAAATTAAAATAAGAACACCTTGACATTTATACCTATTAGTATAGCAAACTTAAATAATGATAATGAATAAAAGTAATCCATTCATTCAGTGCATCTTAATTGAGTCTCTATTATATGCTAGATGTTGAGAAAACAGTTGGAATTAAAACAGACAAAAATCTCCGTCTTCACAAACTCATATTCCAGTGGATGAAAGATGGACAATAACCAAAATAAGTATGTTGTACAGTATTGGGAAATGGCAAATGGGATGGAGAAAAGAAAGCAGGAAAGGTGGGTTGGAAGTGTCAGAGTGTGGTTAGATCAATTTAATTAGGATGGCCAGGGAAGGTATTATTGAAAAAGTGACAATGAGGTAAAGACTTTAAAGGACAGGAGGGGAGAATCTAGGGGGATGATCAGCATGCAGACCTCAAGGCATGAATGCATTCCAAAGAGCAGCACAGAGGTCAGGACAGCGGAAGTGGAATGGATTAGAAGGCATTTTACAAGTTGAGGGTGGAAAGGTAATGAGGTGGGGTGCCTGGCCAAACAGTGAGAAGCAGGCTGGGAGTAGAGTGTCTGAAGCTAACATTGGGGCTGTAGTCTTTATTATTTGCAGAGGCAAGCACTGAGGCTATTGATCAGATGTGAGATGTGTCCAAGAACTTGTCATTGCCAACTAACTGTAACCCTCCCACAAACTCAATTTCATGCATCCTACTCTATGATTACCACCTCTTATCTTTTCAGTTTACTTTCTCTAGAAACCCAGCTTCAGTGATTCTTTGATCTTGCCAGGACCTCCCATCCATTGACATCAGCTCCTTTCTCTTCTCCTTTATCCCTTGATATCTTCTCCCTACTTCTCAGCCTGGTGAAATCCTGTGGTCATTCAATCATTGTGACCATGACACTGACTGCACCCATAATTCCCTTGCCTTTCTTTATTTTGTAGTTTGGTAAAATCATCACCCTGGTTAAATTTAGCTCCTCCATATTTTATACCTGAAGTGGTGTAGCTAAATGAGGCAGGAGGGAAATCACATCTTCCAGGACTGTCTTACTTTGAATTCATGACCATGAACCTTAAATACACTCTGAATGTCTCCAAGAAATGATACCAGGCTTTACATGCCCATGAATGGTCATTCATGCTCCCACCCTCCTAGATGATCTATCACCTTGTCCTGCTTGGAACCTGCAACACATTCTTTTAGTCTTCCCCTTCTTGCTTCCTGTATTAATAAAATAATTAGAAAACCAGAAGAGGGGTGCCTGGGTGGCTCAGTTGGTTGACTCTCCAACTCTTGATTTCAGCTCAGGTCATGATCTCAGTTTGTGGGTTCGAGCCCCACATCAGGCTCTGTGCTGACAGTGCAGAGCCTTCTTGGGGTTCTCTCTCTCTCCCTCTCTCTCTGCCTCTGCTCTGCTCACTCTTTCTCTCTCTCTCTCTCTTTCAAAAACAAATAAAAACAAAAAAGAAAATCAGAAGAGACCTTTCACAGACCTTCACACCCATCAACACACCATCAGTATCTGCCTGATATCTTGTGCTTTCTTGCCTGCAACAAGAAATAAACTTGAGTGCCACTATCCAAAGCTTATTTCTCTACCTTGTGCACTGGATCTCATTTTTCACTGTTTACTTAAGCACATTACTCCTTTCATCCCACAGTGTCAATTCTTTTACTCCCTTCTGGGACACACTCATTAATATGTGGGTGTTCCTCACATCAAAACAATAACAACAACAACAACAACAACAAACATTAAAAAGATCTTCCTTCAACCCTAGGTTCCTCACCAATCCATTCCTTTGCTCTGCATTACAGGAAAAATTGGGCAAAAATGTCTCTGCTCATTGACTATATTCTCTTTAATTCTCTCTTACATTTATCTCCATCATGGTTTTATCTTGACCATAACCACTAAACTCGCTCTTGCCAAGGTCTTAAGGTCAACTTACCAAATCCACTGCTAGATTCTTAGTCTTACATTATTTGACCTATCAGCAGTATTTGTGTGTGTTTTTTTAATGTTTATTTATTTTTGAGAAAGAGACAGAGTGCAAGTGGGGGAGGGACAGAGAGCGAGGGAGACAGAAGCCAAAGCAGGCTGCAGGCTCTGAGCTTTCAGCACGGAGCCTGATGTGGAGCTCTAATCTATGAACCTGTGAGATCATGACCTGAGCTGAAGTTGGACACTCAACTGACTGAGCCACCCAGGTGCCCTTATTTAGCAGTGTTTGTTAACAGTCAGTCCCTCACTCCTTTCTTCACTGGCTTCCTAGACACCAAATTCACCTGACTTTCTTTTCACTTTATTTGTGGCTCCTCCTCAGGCTCCTTTGCCACTTCCCTCAAGTTCCCTGCATCTGAATAATGGGATGCCCAGAGGCTTAGCTCGGGATTCTTTGTTTTACTGACACTCATTTCTTGGATCTTACCTACTCTCATGGCTCTAAATACTCATATATAACTCCCAAATTTATATATCCAACATAGATGATTCTCTTATATATCACTTCCATCCATTAGAATATTACTTTCTTTGTATCTTGAAAATATATCCAGTATATGCAGAATCTGATCTCTTACCATTAATTCTGTTACTATCACCCTGAACTATAGCCACTGTTATTTCCCATTGAATTATCACAGTGGCCTCATGATTAGTTTTTCAGATTCAGTCCTCCTATACACTTTGTCAGTATGTTGGATAGTAGACAAAATAAGAATAGACTCTATGAGGTACTGGTGTGAAAGCAGGAAAGCTTAAGAGAAGTTAGAGAGCAGTCGAGGTGGTGAGAAGTGGTCAGATTCTGGGTATGTTTTGAAGGTTGATCCAATAGGATTTGTTGATGGAAGAGAAGTCAAGAGTGCCTTAGATGTTTTTGCCTTGAGCAATTGAGTGATAGGAGTTTGGTGAAAGAAGGGGGCTTCTACACTACTAATAACTAAAATTTTCTAGTTTTTTTGAAAAGTAACATGGCAACTTGTATCATAAACCTTTTAAATTCATACTTTTTGAGCCACTGGTCCTATTTTGATTTTTTCCAATAAAAGGAAAAGGCTTTGTTTATAAAAATGGTCATTTAATATTATTTACAGTGGTACATATAATATTGTTTACAGTGATACAAAAATATTTACAATATAACTACGTGAAAACATGAAATGATATGTTCACTAATAGAATGCTGTGTAATATTAATGGAAGTGGATAAATCAAATTCAGAATTTACAGTAGTAAATCAGTTAATTATGTGAGGACAGTGAAAAAACGAGCAATTCATATTAAGTTAAAATATTCTGTTTTCTGTTTGCCTGTTTGTTTCTTATTTGGCAGTTCCATAACTAAGACAAAATTTTCCTGTTTTAGTCTTTATGATATGTATGTTTGCATTCTGTGTATTCATTAATTGTTCAAGCCAGTAATCTAAGATTTTGCTTTGTCATAGTTTACCTGTAATCCATCAGCAAATCCTGTTGGCTTTTCTTTGTAAAACAAATAATACTAAAATAATTTCTCATCACCCTCACTGTGGCTACCCTGGTCCAATTCACTGTCATCTCTTGCTTGAATTATCACGTACCTTTTAAATTCATCTCCCTGCTTCTGAATTTTTGTGGCCTATTCTCTATACAATGGTACTATAAAAATAGTATCAAATCATGTCACTGCTCTGCTCAAAACCCTACAATAGCTTTCATCTTACTGAAGGTAAAAGCCAAAGTCTTCAGTAGTTCATAAAGATCCTACATGATGCAATCTCTGAAGATTGAACTCCTACTCTCCTTTTTCTTATTTGTCCCTGGTACACTGGCCTTCAGACTGTTATTTGTTTATTTCTGATTTATTTTTTACATATTGACCCCTTTTATCCATTTCTCCTGCCTTTACTAACTGCCTTGAGGAATCACAAATCTGTTTTTTATATCTATGAGCTTGTTTTTTTTTCTTACTGTGTTTTGTTTTTTTAAAGATTCCACATATAAGAGGGATTATATGAAAGTTGTCTTTCTCTGACTTTTTTTTCCACTTAGCTTAATGCCCTTGAGGTCCATCTGCATTGTCACAAATGACAAAATTTTATTCTTTTTTATGGCTATCCTAGTCCATTCTTTACATACATACATTATAATTTCTTCAACCATTCACCCATGGATGGACATATCCATCCATGGATGTTTCCATATCTTGTTGTAAATACTGCTGCAGTGAACATGGGCGTGTATATATCTTTTTCAGTCACTGTTTTCATTTTTTTTTTTTTTGGATGATTACCCAGAAGTGGTCTTGCTGGCTCATGTGATACTTCTATTTTTAATTTTTTGAGGAAACTACATAGTATTTTCCAGAGTGGCCGTACCAATTTACATTCCCACCAACAATGCACAAGAGTTCCCCTTTCTCCACATCATTGCCAATACTTGTTATTTCTTGTCTTTTTGATAGTAGTCATTCTAACAAGTATGAGGTGATATCTCTTTGTGTTTTTGATTTGCATTTGCCTGGTGATTAATGATGTTGCACATATTTTTATGTACCTGTTGGCTGTTTGTATATCTTCTTTGGAAAAATGTCTGTTTTAAATCTTCTGGGCATTTTTAATTGGATTTTCTTTTCTGTTGGTTGTATGAGTTCTTTTTATATTTTAGATATTAACCCTTATCAGACAAATGATTTGCAAATGTTTTCTCCCATTCATTAGGTTGCTTTTATGGTTTCCTTTGCTGTGCTGATACTTTTTAGTATGATATAGTTTCATATTTTTATTTTTACCTTTGTTGCTTTTGGTTTTGGTGGCATATTAAAAAAATCATTGTCAAGACCTTTGTTAAGAAGCTTACTACCTATGTTTTCTTCTAGGAATATTATGGTTTCAGGTCTTACATTCAAGTCTTTAGTCTACTTTGCATCAGTTCCTGTATATGATGTCGGATAGTGGCCCAGTTTTATTCTTTTGCATGTGGCTGTGCAGTTTTCCCCACACCGTTTAGTGACGAGACTGTCCTTTCACTGTCGTATATTCTTTGTCATACATTAATTGCCATATATGCATGGATTTATTTCTGGTTCTTTATTCTGTTCCATTGATCTGTGTGTCTGTTTTTATGTCAATACCATGCTGTTTTAATTACTATTGCCCTATAATACTGTTTGATGTCAGGGAGTGTGATGCCTCCAGCTTTTTCCTTCTCAAGATTGCTTCAGCTCTTTGGATTTTGTTATGGTTCCACACAAATTTTAGGATTATTTGTTCTATTTCTTTGAAAGTGCCATTGTAATTTGGGAGGAATTGCATGGATTTCTTTGGGTAGTATGGACATTTTATCAATTGTGATTCTTACAGTCCAGGAGTATGGACTATCTTTTATCTGTGTCTTCTTCAGTTTCTTTCATTAAAGTCTTGGAGTTTTCAGTATACAGGACTTTCACATTCTTGGTTAATTTTTTACATAAGAATTTTATTCTTTTTGATGCAATTATAAATGGGATTATTTTCTTTATTTCTTTTTCTAACAGTTCTTTATTAGTGTATAGTAACACAGTAGAGTTTTGTGTTCTGATTTTGTATCCTGAAACTCTACTAAATTCGTTAGTTCTAACAGCTTCTGATGCAGCCCTATTGTTTTCTATATATAATATCATGCCATCTGCAAATAGTGAGTTTTTTTTACTTCTTCCTTTTCAATTTCTTTTTTTGCCCCGTTGCTCTCACTGGGACTTCCAATACTATGTCGAATACAAGTGGCATGAGTGGATATCGCTGTCTTTTTTCTAATTTTAGAATACACACTTTTAGCTTTTCACTGTTGAGTATGATGTTAGCTGCCTTCATTATGTTGAAGTATGTTCCCTCTATGCCTAATTTTTTGAGAGTTTTTGTCGTAAATGGAGGTTGAATTTTGTCAAGTGCTTTTTCTGCCTCTATTGACAATGATCATATGATTGTTGTTTGTATTTTTAAATGTGTATCACATGGATTGATTTGTGGATGTTGAACTATCCATGCATCCCTGGAATAAATTCTACTTGATCATGGTGTATGAACCATTTAGTGTGTTGGTGAATTCAATTTGCTAATATTTTGTTGAGGATTTTTGCATCTGTTATTCATAAGGGATATTGGGGTATAATTTTCTTTTCTTTCATATCCTTGACTGGTTTTGGTATCAGAGTAATGCTGGCTTGTAAAATAAGCTTGAAAGAGTTTCTTCTTCTTCTGTTTTTTTAGAAGGGTTTACAAAGTTTTGGTATTAATTCTTCCTTGAATATTTGGTAAAATTCATCTGTCTGGTTCTAGGCCTTTGTTTTTTGGGAAGTTTTTGATTACTAAGTCAATCTCCTTACTAATTCTGTTCAGATTTTCTATTTCAACATGACTTAGTCTTGGTAGGTTGTTTTTTTTCTAGGAATGTATCCATTTCTTCTGAGTTATTCAACTTGTTGGCATATCACTATAATCTTTTATGATCCTTTGAATTTCTGTGGCATCAGTTGTCACATCTTCTTCATTTCCAGTTTTATTTATTTGAATCCTCTCTCATCTACCCCCACCTCCTTGGTGAGCCATGTCAGTTTCATTTATCTTTCCAAACCAGCTCTTAGTATCATTGATCTTTTTATTATCTTTTTAGTCTCTATTTTATTTATTTCTGCTCTAGTCTTTGTGTTTTCCTTTCTTCTCTAACTTTGGGCTTCATTTGTTCTTTTTCTACTTCTTTGAGTTGTAAAGTTAGGTTTCTTACTTGAAATCTTTATTTCTTGAGGTGGGCATTTATTGCTATGAACTTCCTTCTTGGAACTGCTTTTGTTGCATCCCACAGATTTTAGATATGTTAAGTCTTAATTCTCATTTGTCTCAAGATATTTTAAACTTTCTGTTGATTTCTCTGACCCATTGCTTGTTTAGTGGCATATTGCATAATATCCACATATTTGTGAAATTTCCAAGTTTTTTTTGTGTAATTTCTAGTTTCATAACATTATGTTTGAAAAGGATGCTTGATATGATTTCAATACTCTTACATTTACTAAGACTTGTTTGTGGCCTATGATTTTTCCTGGAATCCATGTGCACTTGGGAAGAATCAGTCTTACATATAACTCCCAGTGCTCATCCCAACAAATGTCCTCCTAATGCTCATCTCACATTTCTCCTCCCCTGCATCAACCCTCAGTTTGTTCTCTGTATTTAAAAATCTCTTATGGTATGCTTCAATCTCTGATATCTTATTTTGGCTTGACTTTCTCTATGGTCATCTGTAAGTTTCTCAATTTCCACATATGAATGAAATTATGTAATATCTGTCTTTCTCTGACTGACTTATTTTGTTTAGCATAATACCCTCCAGTTCTATCCATATTGTAGGAAATGGCAAGATTTCATTCTTTTTCATCACTGAATAGTGAGTCGTCCATTATATCTACATACCACATCTTCTTAATCCATTTGTCAGTTGATGAGTATTTGGGCTCTTCCTATCATTTGGCTGTTGTTGATAGTGCTGCTATAAACATTGGGGTACATGTGCCCCTTTTAATCAACATTTTTGTGTCCTTTGGACAAGTTCCTACTAGTGCAATTGCTAGGTTGTAAGGTACTTTTATTTTTAATTTTTTGAGGAACTTCTACACTGTTTTCCAGAGTGGTTGCACCAGGTTGCAACAGTGCAAGAGGTTCCCCTTTATCCATATCCTCACCAACATCTGTTATTTCCTGAGTAGTTAATTTTAGCCATTCTGACTGGCACAAGGTGGTATCTCATCATGATTTTGATTTGTATTTGCCTGATGATGAGTAATGTTGAGTATCTTTTCATGTGTCTGTTTGGAAGGCTTATTTTTAAAATTGATTTTCTATCTGGGTGACTAATCCGTTGATATAAGTGGGATATTAAAATCCTCAAATACTATTGTACTGCTATCTGTTTCTCCCTTTAGGTCTGTTAACAATTGTTTTTTACATATATATATATATATATATATATATATATATATATTTATATATGTGCTTCTATAATGGGTACTTAAATGTTTACAAATGTTATATCCTCTTGTTGGATTGATCCTTTATTGTTATGTAACACCTTTTTTGGTTTCTTGTTGGAGTCTTTGTTTTTAAGGTTTATTTTGTCTAAGCATAGCTATTCTAACATTCTTTTAGTTTCCATTTGTTAGCATATCTTTTTCTATCATTTCACTTTAAGTCAGTGTGTGTCCCTACATCTAAGGTGGGTCTATTATAGGCAGCATATAGATGGATCTTTTTAAAAAAAAAATCCATTCAGCCACTCTATATGTCTCCTGATTGGAGAACTTAGTTTGTTTAGGTTTAAAGTAATTATCAATAGACATGTTCTTATTGCCATTTTATTAGTTGTTTACTGGATGTTTTTATAGTTCCTCTCTTTTCCTTTCTTTCTTTTCTTGGCTTCTTCCTTTGTGTTTTGATCACTTTCTTTAGTGGTATGCTTCTAGTCCTTTATCTTTCTCTTTTGTATATTTGCTATAAATTTTTGCATTGTGGTTATCATGAGCTTTAGCTTTTGCTTGTTTCCATCTCTCCTTCAATTATCTTTTTTCCTCCTTCAATTGTGAATGGCAACGTGGTCAGATAGAGTATTCTTGGTTGGCAGTTTTTTCTTTAGCGCTTTGAGTATATATTTGTTCCACTCCTTTCTGGCTGGCAAAGGTTCTGCCAAGAAATTTGCTGATAGTTTTATGGGGATTCACCTGTATATAACATGTTTTTTTCCATTTGCTGCTTTTAACACTTTCTTCATCTTTAACTTTTGACATTTTAATTATAAAATGTCCCTTGGACTCCTTGTGTTTGCAACTCTCTCGGCTTCCGGGATCTGGGTGTTGTTTCTTTTTCAACTAGTCTTTTAATGAAGCCCTCTAGTGTATTTTTCAGTTCAGTTGTATTCTTTAGCTCTGTTACTTCTATTTGGTACTCTATTCTATTTTTCATCTGTTTGTTGAAGAGTCTCACTATTTTCATACATTCTTTTCCCCAGTTCAATAAGCATCTTTATGATTTATTACATTGAACTTTTTCAGCTAAATTACTTATCTCTTTCATTAAAGTTTTTTTTCTGAAGTTTTATTCTTTCATTTGGGACATATTCCTCAGTTTCTTCATTTTGGTTGGCTCTCTCTGTTGGTGTTTATGTAGTAGATGAAGCAAATACTCTTACAAGTTCTTGAAGGAAATGAGTCTTGTTGTTCAATCCTGCCCCAGCTCTTTGTCACCTCCCAAATCTTTGTGGTCATCCAAGCAGCCTATCATATTTTAAAAATCTCCCAATTTGTGAATGTGCCAAGCCCTGTGGGTGAGCCTGCGATGATGACCTCAGCACCTAGTCCTGTTGGCCAGGGTTTCTGGTTTTGTCCCTCAGGCTGTAGTCACAAAACTTGGAGCTCTAGATGAGTATATAGACTTTTTTTCTGGGAGATACTGTCAAGCTGGAGCACAGTAGAGAGAGTGCCAAAATGGTGTCCATAGCCCATGTTCTTTGAGGGTGGCCTTATAGTATACTGGATGTGTGTCAAATCCAAGCTGAAGCTGTGGAACAAGAAAAGAGGCCTCCTTCACATAAAGACTGGGGTGTGTGTCTCTCCTGATATCTGCACAGGGTCCTGGGTTGAGGGGGGCAGTCTGCCAAAACCTCTCTCTCTAGTTGCCATAGTCCTATAGCACCCAAGAAGATAAGGTTGCCTGGTCACCAGAGGCAAGTGATCAAGGGGCATCCCCTGGCAGCAGCTGCCAAAACTGGGGCATCAGATGTAAAATCCAAGGCACCAGCCATGATATAAATCTTAGGCAGACACTGGTGTTCT
Organism: Suricata suricatta; assembly: GCF_006229205.1. NCBI lineage: Eukaryota > Metazoa > Chordata > Mammalia > Carnivora > Herpestidae > Suricata > Suricata suricatta. Next base: position 30,353,850 of record NC_043703.1, on the reverse strand, counting down.
GGGGTGTGGCAGAGGGAGAGAAAAAAGATAGTGCCCTCCCTCCAAAGTCTCTGGAAAGATTGTAGTCAACTCCTAGATGTGTGTTGAATTAGAAAATTTGCCACAGCC
>NC_043703.1:30352055-30353642 GCF_006229205.1 Suricata suricatta | reverse complement strand
GGACGCACATAGGAAGGAATAAGGCTACAGTCTGGAGTGAAGAAAAGTTCTTGAAGCATGCCTTACCCCCTTTTTTTATATTTAGCTCAGCTTGGATCGAGGCCAAAACTGATCCCCATTTTTATGAGCAAAATATACTTTGTAGTTTATTTCTACCCATTTGCTCTGGCATCAGATGATTTGCTTTTAGCTAAACTACTGTATAATCACATTGCTTTTATTGTATAGATTTTGCAGCAGTTAGCTACAAACTTGGGGCAAATTTTTGTTGTCCTTTCAAAAATAATAATTGGCTTCTCTCAATTTACAATGCATCCTATTTTTATCCTGATGAATTGTATCACCCATAACATATATGCAGCTTTGAAGAGAATGCAAAGATTTGTTGCAGACCAATAAACCCTTTCATTTGCCTTTTGTTTGTGATTGTTGAACATGTGCTGCATAAATCTGCTTCTCTGAGAAGAGCCATAATTTCAACTTTTTATATTTAAAACTGGTAGTTTTCTATTCCTCAGTTCTACCTGGATTACTGTCTTTGTGATTCTTCCTCTTCCAGAAAGTACTGGTGATTAGTGATAAGATGCCATTCTGCACTCTGGGATTCTGTGTACGTGACACTTCCCTATATACTGTTGGCCAGATGGAAAAATTTAATCTTTTGTTAATAAACTAATTTCATATTTCACATGCTCAGAAAGACCTATTCAAACAATAGATAAGATGACTGAATAGTCTGCAATTTCCTTTTGTCAAGTGTTTAAAATTTTGTGTAACTTTTGCTAGTTTTTTATCTTCAGGTTAAGAGCACACTCAGAATGCATAAGATCATCCAACAATTTATGCCTATTTCTATTTTTTTTACTAATCTTTGTGAGATAATCACATGATTTATTTAACAACTTACGATTTTGCTCTTATTTTGAAAAGATATGTCCCCATTATGACTTAGTTTTTAAAGATAATTGACTTGCATTCAAAGGGAAACATTATTTTTGGGAGCAGAAGATGAAAATTAAGACCTAAGGATTAAATTTTCAGAATGAAGCAGAAGTGATCTCAACCTAAAATACCATATTCCCCACATTCTCTAGTGATTTATACTTTTTCAGGCATTTCAGAAACATTATTTCTTTTGATTTTCACAACTGCTCTATCAAGTATAAAGAAAAGAGATTGATATCTTCATTTTGCAAACACAAAACCTAATTCGAGTTACCTACCTCAATCATAATTACACAGTGAAAAACTGACAGAGCGGGGCCTTGAAATCAAATCCCTTGATTTTGCATTCTAGTACAAGGTTGTTGGAGTAAAACAGAACTCTTAGGGTAGAAGTCTGTGAGAACTTATGTATAAATAGCCATTAAAAACATTTGTAAACTGGGGTATCTGGGTGGCTCAGTTGGTTGTGTCTGATTCTTGATTTCAGCTCAGGTCAAGATCTCATGGTTCATGGGATCGAGCCCCAGGTCTGCTCAGGATTCTCTCTCTCTCTCTGCCCCTCCTCTGCTCACACACTCTCTTTCTCTCCCAAAGTAAATAAATAAACATTTCAAAAAATCTTTGTGGGGCACCTGGGTGGCT
>NC_043703.1:30347626-30351955 GCF_006229205.1 Suricata suricatta | reverse complement strand
TCATCCTTTAGGGCCTGTGGTGCTGCTGATATGCCAAGTGCCATTCTGATCCTTGTGTCTTTGTGTATGAGCCTTTTTCTCTCTGAAAGTTTTTAAGATCGTCTCCTTATTTCCAGAGTACTAAAAAATGTGCTGTGGGGTGTTTTTAAACATTTATTAATGTTTTTCTTATTCTTTTTCTTTTATTTTGAACTTTACAACTTTTATTCCACTGTTCGCCCTAATCTCTCTTTCTGGAATATAGCTATCAATTAGGTGGTTGATTTTCCAATTTTCCTATATTTCATCTCCCATTTTCCTCCTCTATTATTTTTACTTTATGAAATATTTTCCTCAACTTTCCTAATCATGGCATTAAATTCTTTATTTCTTTTGTCAAATTGTTCATATCCAAGAGTTCTATTTTGTTCTCTCTTGGACCAGGCTGTCCTTCTTGTCTTTCTGGAGACTATAATTTAATATTTTTTAATGTTTTTTTTTTTTTTGAGAGAGAAAGACAGAGAAAGCATGAGCAGGGGAGGGGCAGAGAGAGAGAGATACACAGAATCTGAAGCAGGCTCCAGGCTCTGAGCTGTCAGCACAGAGCCCAATGCAGGGCTTGAACCACAAACTGTGAGATCATAACGTGAGCCAAAGTTGGATGCTTAACTGATGAGCCGCCCAGGTGCCCCAATTTTTTTTGTTTTACTGGAGTTTCTCTTTGACTTTTCCTTTTCTTTTGAGTTCCTTATTGCTATTAGTTTGTCTTGGTCCTTCTCATTTATATTGGAGACTTTCCTAAAATGTCCAGTGAACCTTGGATGTCAACTCATATATAAGATAGAGGCCTTAAAAACTAGTTGGAAGCTATTCATTTATTGGTAGGACTTATTGAGAGTTGTTTTGTGGTGGCTTTAAACCCCAGTAGACCCCTGAGGAACCCACGACTGTTAGTACATTTGAGGACCGTCACTTGACCAGTGACCAGCTTCCTCTCTTTAACTTCTAACAGGCGTGGGGTCAGAGTACATGGAGGCGAACGTGGCCACCACTTGTCCCTCAGAACTGAGTCAGAGGAAGGAGCTCAGGTGGCAGGAAGGGTATCACTGTTCATTCTGTTTTAAGAATGGCATCCCCCCTTCACATACCTTGATGTGTGTCTTCTGAATCCCTAGTGTTGACTCATGGTTTCTGCCTAAGTGAGAGAGCAGCAGCTGGACTGGGTGGGATTCAAGAGGTCAAACTGCTCTTTATAGATTTGAGTAAACTCTTCTGTCATCAGTCTCTCTTCTATCCCTACCCATCTTCACTCACAGTCTTTGGTCTCCCAATTCCTAAATCTCTCTACTGTTCTATGGCATTAATTTTCCTGATGACTCATTAGCTTTCCTAAGTTAGATATTGTATGGGTTTTATGACATCACTTTACTTCCATCACTTATTTTGTTCTTTTTATGTTTATGTTTATTTTTCCTTTTCCTCTTATTTTAGTTGCCTTTAGTTCTTTAGGGTAACAGAGTAAGTCTGTATACTTTTTTTTCATATTGAAACAAATTATGGTTAGCAAATTCTGTATAATAAAACAAACTAACCCTCCATTCTCTAGGTTTTAGTGACTAATTCAGTAGAAGTTGATTTTTCCCTTATGTAAATTGCTCAGGTGCGTATTCTTGATTGTTGTCTATCTTTCCTCCATGTTATAATCCAGGGACCAGGCAACTCCCATTTTATAACTCATCTATCCCCTGGGAGCTCTCTGTCTTTGAATCAAGCTGGCTAAGTCAAAAGAAAGCTTTGAGAACATGTATCTGCTTTTTCAAAACCTTGGTCTGCAAGTCATAGGCATTATTTTTTTTCTCATTCCATTAATAATAAATTGCCACATGGCCACATAAAATGGAGGGAGCAAGAGGTGTTGGCTACTGGGGAAACAATATTTTGCTTACCAGCTAATCATCTCTGCTAGAGTCTGGCTACCAAATGTCCATTTCTACCCTTTTTATTCTCTCTTTTTTTGAGAGAGAAAGAAAGAGAGGGAAAGGGAGAGAGAGAGAGAGAGAGAGAGAGAGAGAGAGAGAGAGAGAAAGAAATCTTATGCAGGCTCCATATTCAGCACAGAACCTGACCTGGGGCTTCATCCCAGAATCCTGGGATCATGAGCTGTGCCAAAATCAAGAGTTGGACACTCAACCTACTGAGCCACCCAGGTGCCCCTCTACCTCTTTTTTTTCTATTTTACTCCCTCCTCAATAGAGATGGCCTACATTCTCAATTTTATTCCTTTACCCATTTCAAAATCCAGTGTACCCAAAAAATGTCAATCACTAGTATCAGATCTAGATGTGGCTTTTGAAAGTTTAATAACTTACAGACCATAAGACAAGTTCCTTTATTTCCTGACACCATTTTATGCACACACATATACAATGTACAATGATGGAGAAGAGGCACCCCATATAGAAAGAGAAGAACTGATAAACACAATATTTACTGGTTTGTAGCAGTGAAAGAATCCTGATGGCACGATTCTGCCTAAAGAGGAATTTCCTTATTTAGGAACTTGATTTAACTCTGGAAGAAACTTTTGTTCATTGCTCTCCAAAGCCATTCGCACTATCTTCTTGTCCATTATCTTTCAAGGGCACACCTGAAGTGGGTATTGGTGACTATATCATACTACATATTTTCTTATATTTTCCAGAAAACATCTGCCTATTTAAGTTTGCAAGGGGGGACCCTTAGAATTGTTTGAAAATCTTACAAGTCAAAAGCTTTTTGAGGATATGCTACCAAATATCTGTTTTGTTTCCGATCTCTTTCATTGTTAGTATTCAACCTCCCAACAATGTAATATCCTAGATAAAGTTCTCAAATACATATTATTTCTTTGGTTCCTAGTCCTTGTATCTTTTTCTGATTGTAATGCTGGTTATCTTGAAGCCATATGAAACAATAGTTTTAGCATAGAAGACAACATACTAAATCATTTTTTAATAAGATTAAACTGTTTAACTGAGAAGTTTTAACAGATTTTAAGTTTTAAAATTTTAATGTTTATTATTGAAGCATATTTGACACAGAATGTCATTTAGTTTCAGGTGTACAACATAGTGATTTGACAATTCTGTACATTGCTTAATGCTCACCATTATGAGTGTAGTCAACATTTGTCACCATTCAACATTATTACAATGTTATATTCCCTATACTGTACTTTTCATCCATGTGACGTATTTATTTTATAACTAAGGTTAACAGCGTTTTTTCTTTCACAAAATACTTTGGAATTTTGGAATATTTGGAACATTTCCTGCCTATTTGAGATCTATAAGCAGTCAGATCTTATTAACTTTTCTGTCTTGCTCATAAACCAGCTAACTTTTGCCTGAGCTCATCTCTTTCTTATAATATCTTGCTAAATGTAGTATTTGTTATCCAAAACAATATCTTATTCTGTTTATGTCTTCTACAATCAAATTATGGATTAATTCTATCTGCTGTGAAAAATAAAAGCCCAAATTGAATAGCTTACCATATGTAAAAGCTTATTTCTTATTCACGTACTAGCTCCTGGCTGGTGGGAGGCTTTCCTTCATGAGGAATTTCAGAAACCTTGGCTCCTTCCATTGGTTCTGCCATTTCCCAGAAGCAGCCAACAGAAAGGAAAGAGCCCAGGGAGAAGCTCATGTGCTTCTTAAAAGTCTATATAGATAGTAACCAATACTTCTACTCACTGTCTATTGGGAAAAATTATAGACCTGGACCCCATCTAGATAGTTTCAAGTGCACCTGGGAAACATAGTTTGTGGTTATGCATGGGCTTCCTGAAAACAATTCTGTAATGTGGAAGGGGAAGAAAAATTTTGATAGACAGCTGTCTCTTTCTACCACATTTGTGAGGAAGCAGAGATAAATTATCTGCCACACTGGGCTATTTTGCTATCCCTTGATTTCAGCTTTAGTTGAAAAATGTTTATTTCAGATTTCTTTCTCTCTTAAAAGTCTTCTCATTTACTGACACCAAGGAAGATGTTTTTATTTCTCTTTTCTTTTAACTTCTTTGTTTTGTCTCTAACTCAATAGAGCAGTTATTCAGGGTCTTATTGTATTAGTTGTTAAAAATGAAATTTGTTGGGGTGCCTGGGTGGCTCAATCAGTTGGGTGTCCAACTTCGGCTACAGTCATGATCTCACCATGTGGGAGGTCAAGCCCTGCATCCGACTCTGTGCTGGTGTAATGCCCAAGATTTCAGTATCACCCCAAAACCAGAAACCGCCAGGGAGACCGAGTCATGCATGTAAAAGCAAAGGGCATTTATTATTACGGCTTAGGCTCGCTGGGCCTAAGTTC
>NC_043703.1:30325081-30347526 GCF_006229205.1 Suricata suricatta | reverse complement strand
TTAGAGGGGGACCTCTGTCATGGGGTCTGTTAGGTTCAGAATTAGTCCTTACACTGGCAGCTTGGAGCCTGGAGCTTGCTTCAGATTCTTTGTCTCCCTCTCACTCTTTCCCCTCAACCACTTGTGCTCTGTCTCTCTCAGTCACTCAGAAATAAATAAATGTTAAAAAGGATATTTAAAAAATGAAATTTATTTTAGTACTGAGAACTTAATTGTACAAGATGCTTTTAAAAAGCTCATGACACTTTCTCCTCTCTTTGGGAATGGTTTCTAGTATATGACCCTGGTCCTTGGTCAAGGGTACTGATAAAAACCGAGCTACACATTCTCTTTTTAAAAAATTGAAATATAAAAACTACAAGTCCTAGTGTTTATGATTGATAAGAGCTGAGTCACTTGAGTGGTAGTTTTCTAGCAATAAATGTGTCCTTGAAATCCTGTGCTGAGATTCCTGGAACTGCCTTATTTTCTTCCTTTCCTGACCTTTTTTGTTCAACTCCTGCAACATCTTGAGAAATTGCAGTACTCTACCAATAAATTCTCTTTTATATTTAATCTAGCAAGAGTGTCTATTGCCTGTTGACTGCAACCCAGAGACCCTTAATTAGTATCCCAGGAAAGCATATTTATTCTGGGATCTTCAATATCTGTCCAATATCCATTGGCATTTTGAAGAGTTTTTTTCTCATTAATTCTCGCGTTAATGGCTTAGATTGACTGTATTATACCACAGACTATCTGTCTTTTCAGAAGCAAGAAGTGATTTCTTAGAACTAGATAAGTGTCAGCTACTCTGTTCAATAGTGTGAAGTTCACTCATGTTCTGCCTGTCCTTTGTTAACAACATCATGGTCATAGGAAAACAGGGAACAACACTTTTTTTGGGATAGTGACATTAGAGTAAACATATTGCTCAAGGTCATATAACAGGTAACTGATAGGGATGGAATTTTAATCCTTATCTGCAAAACTTCAGTGTCAGAGTCCAAGACGTCCAGATATACAACCTTTTATGTGCCATACATTTAAATGGATGCTAGTAGATTGAAGATAAAAATTTAAAAATCTATGCTCTTTGTTCTTTAAAGTCCTATGGTCTATCAATAATTAGGTGATAACAACACAATATGGTAGGTAAAAACAGAAAATTACCCTGAGGACTATAGAATATGGAAGAGAAGACTAGCATCCCTTGGGTGGGGGTATATGCTATCTTATTAACTACTTTCTGGTTGTTTTGTAGTTCCATTGTCCTTTTTTTCCTTTCTCTTGCTGCCTACTTTTATTAATGGGTGGTTTTCTGTGGTTATACCCTCTGATTCCCTTCACTTTATTTTTTTCTTTGTGGTTACTATGAGGCTTACATAAAACATCTTATAGATATATCAGTCCATTTTACATTGATAGCAAGTTAACATTGATCACATATAAAAACTTTACTCCCTTGCTCCTCACTTTTATATTTTTAATGTCACAATGTACCTCTTTTTATATTATGTATTTATTAAGAAATTATACTAGTGATAGCTATTTTTAATACTTTAACCTTTATAATATAGTTAGGTGGTTAACCCGTCCTCATATAATAGAATTGGTCTTCTGAATCTGACTATGTATTTGCTTTTTCCAGTGTGTTGCATAAATTTGTATGTTTTCATGTTATTAATTAGTGTCTTTTCATTTCAATTTGAAGAAGTCCTTTCAGCATTTCTTGTAAGGCAGTGTTACTGCCAATGAAGTCCCTCAACTTTTGTTTGTCCTTTGTTTCTGAAGGATAACTTCTGGATAGAATATTCTTGGCTGGCAATATTTTTTCCTTCAATGCTTTGAATATATTATCCTATTCTCTCCTTATCTGTAAGGTTTCTGCTGAGAAATGTGCTGATTGCCTATGGGGGGTTTCTTCATAGGTTACAATCTTTTTTTTCTCTTGCTGCTTTTAAAGTCCTCTCTTTTGTCTTTGATTTTTGACAGTTTCATTCTAATGTGTCTTGGAGAAGATTGTTTTGAATTGAAATAATGGGTGCTCTATTAGCTTCATGAAGTTGGATGTCCATGGCTCTTCCCAGGCTTGGCAAGTTCTTAGCCATCATTTCTTCAAAGAAGCTTTGTGTCTTCTTTTCCCTCTCTTCTCCTTCTGGAACTCCAGTGATTCTGATATTGCTTCATTTGCTGGTGTTTCATAGGCTATTCAGGTTTGTTTTGTTTTGCTGCTTTTTCTCATTTTTTTGGTCTGTTCTCCTCTTGACTGAGTTATTTCAGTTTTCCAATTCTCTAACTTGCTGATTCTGTCTTCTGCCTAATCTCTTCTGGTATTGATGTCTTCTATTGCGTTCATTTCCTTCATTGATTCTTCAGCTCCAGAATTTCTGTTTTGTTCTTTCTTTATTTCTATCTATTTGTTAAATTCCTTATTTTGTTTGTGTATTGTTTTCCTGACTTTGTTGAATTGTCTTTCTATGTTTTACTGTAGCTCATTGAAATTTCCACAAAACAGCTATTTTGAGTTCTTTATCGGATAAATCACAGATGTCTGTTTCTTTGGGTTTGGTTTTTGGAGTATTTTTGTAATCTTTTGTTGATGTCATGTTTTCTTGATTCTTCATGTTCTTTGAGGTTTTGCATTGTTTTCACATTTAGCAATGTGAAATAAAGTGGGCAATCATCTCTAATCTTTAGTATCTACTTTCAGTTGAAGGATACCTTTTGTTGGTTCTGGTTCTGTGCTGAGGCCTTCTCTGGCCTTGCATGGGTATACCTGCTTCCCTATTCTTGCTCCCTCTTATGGCAGACTTTTAAAGCTTGCATGTCTTCTCTTGGTTTTACTAGGTACCAGGCTGGCTGTTGGTAACTTCTCTTTTGTTTTCCCAAAAGTGGTGTTACAGCTTGGGACTGTGGTTTCTCCCTTGACTGCAGATCTTGGCTTGTTTTCTATGTGCACTCCTTGTCTATATGAGCTTACTCTCACCACCACCCTCAGAGGCTCACCTAAGACCCTGGATGCAGAGTTGAGGGAGGTATGGGTTTGATACTCAGGGCCTTAGGGGTGTCCACGGACCAGTTGGGGAGATCTTTGGGTGAGAGTTTCCTATCAGCTCATGGGCAGATTTCCTGCCAGAATCTAGAACACTTCAGCAGGAACCATGTCCCTTTAATGTCATCTGATAATCTTATCTACCTTTTTTTCCTACTTCCTCCATCCTTCCTGTCAGAGCTCATGCTTTAATGCTCTGGGTACTTCAGGAAAAGAATGAGTTTCTTTAGTAGCATCCTGCACAGCTCACTCACCATTCTCCCCCTTTTCTCCCATGGGAGGGATTCTTGGCCTCTGTCTGTAAACTATGCCACATTTGTGGGGAAGAGTGATGTAGGCAAAGTTTCTTTTACCATTCCAATGGAGTGTTGAGACTTCTTTAGAAACTTGGACTTCCACAAATGCTATTGTCTGTGAGTATCTGCTGAATTCAGTGTTTTCCGGGTGCTTCTGGAGCACAGCTGAGAGGGGCTGGAGCCATCTCACAGGCTCCTACTAGTTCCAGCCCATACTGGGGTCTGTCTGCCTATTACTCAATTCACAGATGGGCTAGACTTTTCCTGGGTCTCATAGTGTTCTGGATCCCACAAATCTCACAGAGACACTTTTATTAATGCCTGGATGCTGAGTGTTCGATGTTAAAGAGAGAACAAAAATGTAGGACGTCTACTACCACCATGATGCTGATATCACCTCTCTCCACATTTTTGAGTATTGCTTTAAGAAATAATCTAGGGGCACTTGGGTGGCTCAACCAGTTGAGCATCCAACTTCAGCTCAGGTCATAAGGTTTATGGGTTTGAGCCCAGCATTGGGCTCTGAGCTGACAACTCAGAGCCTGGAGCCCACTTCTGATTCTGTGTCTCCCTCTCTCTCTCTCTCTTTCTCTCTCTCTCTCTGCCCCTCCTTCACTTGTGCTCTCTCTCTCTCTCTCAAAAATAAATAAACCTTTAAAAAAATAGAAATAACCTTGAGGTGCCTGAGTGGTCACTCATTAAGTGTCTGACTCTTAATTTCAGCTCAGGATCTCACAGTTCTGTGAGTTCAAGCCTCACATTGGGCTCTGCGCTGATAGTGTGAAGCCTCCTTGGGATTTTCTCTCCTTCTCTCTCTCTCTCTCTCTCTCTCTCTCTCTCAAAATAAATAAATAAACATTAAAAAATGTAAACATGGGTAATTAAATCAAAGAGAAAAATGTAATTTCACCCTTTTGTTTATTTGATATTTTTATTTTCTTTTCAAGTAGACTGTATGCTCTGATGATAAGTCCAAGTCTTATTTATGGATGAGTTCTCTTTGTCATTGAAAGAACTTGCATTTAGCAGGTGGAGGAGACATCACTCCACATTAACTTCATTTCTCCCTGGAAGAAATTGATAATTTATATCTCTATATCTAGAACAGTGCATAGTCTATGGTAGATGCTCAAAATCTGCTGAATGAATGAATAATTCTAACTTAAGACTGGATCAGACTATGTTTATTGATGGGTGAGGTCACTGTGTCATCTGAAGCATGATCCTGTGCCCTTCTTTTCTTCAACATGATTGTTTCCAGGAGCTGGAGGTATATATATTGAGCCAGGCAAACAATTTGGCAATAGGCCAATTGTTTAAATTCCTTCTCTTTTTTGAAGCTTGCCTGACTTAACTGCTCATCATCCTGTTTATTTATCATGAGACTGGCCAAAGAATTTGGATTCTGATTTAGGATAAGGTAAAGGTCCTGCTTTAGACTCTGGCCTGAACTATGGCCACTAAGTTATTTTGCTATGTCATTCTGTATTAGGGATTATGATATGAGTCAGAGTAAGACAAAATGGTGGGTACCCCCCCAACATTGGTCATTGTGTATGAGTGTATTTCCACGTATCTCAGGAACCATGAGAAAGGAGAGTAGGGATTTGGTGGAGAAAGATTCAGGCATTCTTAGGCATTGGCTGCAATATGATAAATCTTGTTTTAACAGTAATCATGCAAAATCATTTTCAACTTTAATACATTTGAATCCTGACAAGTTTAGGATCAGAATAAATTAGACACCACTGTGAATAAGTTTGGAGGGTTATGTAGGGTATATGCAGACCTAAGCAAAACATTATTTTAGAACCAGTTTTGTCTTAACATGTTTTGGAGAATATCCAAGTTTGACTGAAAAACAAAATGATGAACTAAATTAGTGCTGAAATTGAACAGTTTGTGTGTCAATTATCATCAAAATAATCGTTCAGCCTTTTTCTTTTTAAATTCTTCCATTGGTAACTTAAAACTTCACACTTAGATCTCCTCCAACTCTTTGCTCTGAGTAGATCTTGCCAACTTTGAATGACTTTGTCTTTTTACAAGATTTCAGTCACTATGGAGTCTGTCTTGAACACAGTTGATATCCCCACTTTTTTTTTTTTTGCATCAACAGTATAAGAGAACATTCCTCTCAGCTTAGAAGGATTAATACCTTTTGCATTCTACCTTTGTTTACCGAAAGAGTAGGTTAGAAAAGATAAGACCAGATTGAGCAGCAAGAGGATGGCCTGTTTTAGCTTCCATGACTTTCTCTTCTGTTCTCTCCAGTTCTGCTGAACTCTCAAGTTTAGTATTGGTCAACCTTGAAGTATATCAGGCAAGGACAGAAGGGCTTAAAAGTGGGTCTAAAGAGCTCAGAAGTTAGCTTGAGCATACAAAGAGGAGGACTAAAAGATTGGAGAGGAAATGATATGATATGCATTTCCCTTTTTCTCTTTTTCCTTTGTGGCCTTGGGTAAGTGGGGTGTGGGAGATAAGAAAATACTGTGACAGTGTTTAATTTTGATTATTAAATTTAAAAATTTTGAAAATATTATTACACTGAGGATAAAATTCTGATCTAACTTTCTGTACTTTAATATAGGAATTTTCATGTTCCCTTTTTTATAATCATAATGTTTCAGGTGCTTAATTTTTTTCATAGATGATACACTTATTTATATATCTATTTATTTAATATAGCTTATTGTCAACTTGGCTAACATATAGTGTGTAAAGTGTGCTCTTGGGTTTTGGGTTATATTCCTGTGGTTCATCGTTTACATACAACACCCAGTGCTCATCCCAACAAGTGCTCTCCTCAATTCCCATCACCCATTTTCTCCACTCCCCCACCTCTCATCCACCCTCAGTTTGTTCTCTGTATTTGTCTCTTATGGTTTGCCTTCCTCCCTCTCTATTTGTAACTATTTTTCTTTCTTCCCTTCCCCTGTGGTCTTAAGTTTTTCAAGATATACATATGAGTAAAAACTTATGATATCTGTCTTTATCTGACTAACTTATTTCACTCAGAATAATACCTTCCAGTTCTATCCACATTCCTGCGAATGGCATGATTTTCTTCTTTCTCATTGCCTAGTAGTAGTCCATTGTATATATAAACCACATCTTCTTTATCCATTCATCAGTTGATGGAGATTTAGGCCCTTTCCATAATTTGGCTATTGTTGAAAACACTGTGTGTACATGTGGCCCTATGAATCAACACTTCTGTATCCTTTGGATAAATGCCTAGTAATGTTATTGCTGGGTCATAGGGTAGTTCTATTTTTAATTTTTTGAGTAACCTCCACGCCATTTTCCAGAGCAGCTACATCGGTTTGCATTCCCACCAACAGAGCAAGAGAGTTCACATTTCTCCACATTTGTTGTTTCCTGAGTTGTTAATTTTGATTTGTATTTCCATGATGATGAGTGATGTTGAGCATCTTTCCATGTGTCTCTTGGCCATCTGGATGTCTTCCTTGGAGAAGCGTCTGTTCATGTGATCTGCCCATTTCTTCACTGGATCATTTGTTTTTTGGGTGTTGAGTTTGGTAAGTTCTTTATAGGCTTTTGGATACTAACCCTTTATCTGATATGTCATATGCAAATATCTTTTCCCATTCTGTCGGTTGCTTTTTAGTTTTGTTGATTGTTTCCTTTGCAATACAGAAGCTTTTTATCTTGATGAGGTCCCAATAGTTCATTTTTACTTTTAATTCCTTTGCTTTTGGAGATGTTTTGAGCAAGAAATTGCTGTGGCTGAAGTCAAAGAGGTTGTTACCTGCTTTCTCCTCTAGAGTCTAGTTTCATTCTTCTGCATGTTGCTGTCCAGTTCTCCCAGCTCAGGTGCTTATGTTTGACCATTTCTCTGGTAACATATTGAAAGTTTATTCTTACCAATAAGCATAATAAAGATAGGTAGATTATATGCTTTTGTTTTTAAATGCTATTTTAGTATTAGCAAGTTCTGAAATCTGTGATGCTTACCAAACAAAGAACTTAGGTATAGTAACAGTTTTCTCATCTTTTAGTTCATGATGCACAAGAATTTTGACATAAACATGTAGATCTTTCAATAGGTGTGCATTTTAGAAGATCATATAGAATAAACCTTATAATAAATCTTATACAAGCTAAGTGGCATTTCCAAATCCATTTAAGTTACTTTGGAAATGGACACATCTCTTTTTATTCATAATGAAACACCAAGAATAGCATATTGATGTGTGTGAGTGTATTACATATTTCAATAAATGGAAATACAATGGTTTTCTGAATTTTATCTTAAGTGCTAGCTAGTTAAAAATCTAAATAAACCGAGAAAAAAATTAGTGTAATTAATCAGGCCCTGAGAAAAAGTTTTATGGAATCCATTTTCCCTCATTTAGCCCAACAACTTTTTGTGCAGAACATCATATACAAGGTACTATGGATGGAAGTTACCTCACAAATCCAACTCTCCATGTGTTCACTCTCAAATTAAGATTACTGACAGATTTGTATAAAACTAACTTTTCATTTTATTCATTTTTTCTAGAAGGCCTAAATAGCATACCTGTATTTATTAATATATTACTTGGGATATAGTTCAATTATAATATATAATAATAAACAAGATATATCTTTTTGATTTAATAAATTTGATTGACTTGTCTAGTAATTTGGAATTTCCATTGGGAAATGAAATTTTAAATATAGCCCATCAAAAAAAAAGCCTTAAAATAGACTGCATCAACCTTTTGGATCAATTGTTTTGACTGAGTGAAACAAATGTTTTTGACTCTCTTTAAAGTTATTTCATAACTTAGAGTTTGCGTATTAAACAAGCATTTTTGAACATCTATTAAATGAATAATAAGGCTAGATATTGAGGATAAAGTTAGAAATGCTTTCAAAAGAACCCTAGAAAAGTAATTAGTCACAACAACTTGTTTAAATTTCACAATAAATTTCTCAAGGGTCAGTGAGATTCTAATAATAAATAATCATCTAAAATATTTATGTAGGTTTATAAATTAGTCCTTTCAGGCAGGTCTGGCCTATGAGTAACCATTGCCTATGTTTGTAAATTGAGCAGTTTTGTGGCTATCCCCAGTTGTAAATAAATATCTGTGTCACTGTCCTACCAGGGCTCATTTTCCACATTAAAGCCATATTACTTGGAGTTGTTATTTTAATTTCACACATATTTACTGAATTCCAATTATGTACCAGCCACTGTGCTGGCTATTTAGAGGACTCAGAAATTACTTAAGACTACAAGAAAATTATTAAGCCTTGTGAATCCTTGGCGTGAACACACTCTTCCTTAGAGGATACGCTTTTATCTGAGAGCAAGAGGAAGAGAGCAGCTGTGCACAGATATTAGGAGGAAGGTGCGATGGTTGAATCAGTGTCTGGAGAGGGGTTTTTAGGATACTAAGCTAAATATAATATTGAAAAGAAAATATTGTAAAGTATCTCATTTCATTTAATATGGTGACTTAATATATTTATGAGTTCAATAATTTGTAAATTGAAGAAACTAAAAAATTCTCTCCTATATTTGGCAATTCTGATATGGCTTATAAACTTAAATGCAACTTAATTAAAATTTTTTTTTAATGGTTTATTATTTATTTTTGAGAGGGAGAGAGAGAGCATGAGCTGGGGAGGGGCAGAGAGAGAGAGACACACACACACACACAGACTCCAGAGCAGGCTCCAGGCTCTGAGCTGTCAATGCAGAGCCCAACGTGGGGCCTGAACCCCATGGACTTAGATCATGACCTGAGCTGAATTCAGATGCTTAACCGACTGAGCCACCCAGGCACCCCACAATTTAATTTTTTAATTGAAAAAGAATAAAGCTGCTTGAAGTTAAATAAATAATAATCAAATAGCTCAACATGATGTGAACAGAATAAAAAACTGTCTCTTAACAATAAGATGCCACTACTAAATTTCTTTTGCAATAATAGACTATTTAGAGATAATGTTATTCAAATGCATTGACTTTGCATTGAATTTATAGTTGACTTGTGACAGTGAGATCATTTTTACTCCATTTCCATTTGTTTCCAGGAACTCTTGTTGCATAACTTCTAGTTCATCTTAAAATCATCAGTTCTATATATTAAAAAAATTGCAAGTCATACATATTTCAAGAGCAGTGCAGTTATATGAGATATTCTGATTTTTGTTATTTACATTATAAGAAAACCCATCAATTTCTCTGAATTGTGTCAGCCAAATTGAAAAGTCTAAAGGTTTTACAAATGGAAGAGACAAAAGCTCCCTGCTTATATTGAAGTTTTACATCTCAAGTTAATAATATTCTAGTTTATTTTCTTAAAAGCAAAAGAAACCTGGACATATAAATGTACAGATAAGTTATCCTCCTGTTGGGTGATTAATGTGCATTTTATTAGCTCTGTAAATATGAATTTACATAATAGATGCTAATGGTTTTGAAGAAGTTGTTAAGGCCCTACAGGTCAATGATCCATGATGTCTAAATTCCTTAAACACATACTTGCATAATTTACCTTTCAAAAATTTCATAAATGCATATTTATAAGATAGACTAGTGTTTAATATTTATTGCCAATTCTATGCTTCATAGTATAGAAACTACATTAGTTTATTGGTTCTTGCACACAAACTCCAGGGACATTTTTGACTGTATTAAAATTTTAATCAACCAGAAGCCAGCTAACTGGAAAATTTCAAATATTTAGGTTCTCCCCTTTAGGTACATGTAGTACATAATAATTTTATAAGGGGCAAGTCAGTAAATATGTATTTCATATCTGCATACCTGCTCTGTACACTGTGTTCGAAACCGTAGTTACAAACTGAATAAGGTATTGACTCTTTCCTTTGCCAAGCTCTCATTTTGTTGGTTAAGTTAGATAGGTGAACTGATAATATAATATAATTTAATTTTTAATTCATTTAGGAGAAAGAGACATGTATAGAATAAATATTTTGGGATAAAGTCTTCTTTTAAAATTTAGCTTCCAAACTATGTTCTAGCATTACCAAAGCTTTTGTCCTTACCTGGACACTGCTTGCGTTTCCACCTACCCTATTCCGTTGTGAAAATTACCAGCTCGAACAATATGTTCTCTCTCGCTGTTGGCTGTGACCCTGGCTCATCTCATTTTCCTTTTCATATTTTTAAAAAAGTCCCTCATCATTTTCTCATAAATTCAGGGTTGAAAAGCATTGCTAAATATCTAGTGATGTTAATTCAAATCACTTCAATTCAGTTTGGTGGAGTGGAGTGTGATTCTGATTAGCACAGTTCACATCAACTCCCCAAATGGTTTACGGTGAGCAGTGACTGGCCTTCAGTTTTCTGTCAGTTTTTCTCTTTTTCACAGAAAAAAAGCAGGTAAAACTAGCATGCAGGTCTGTAAATATATTGGTTTCATGATATGTGGTATGTTTAATAGAGGTAACTACTGGCCTTGTCATTCTTTACACCGTTCAGGATTTGTGAAATTTTCTTCATTAAGACTGTTTTAGAAACTGTTTTTAAATCTTAAAATTTTATATCTTAAAAGTATACCTAAAAATATACCTTAAAATAACATATCTACATAAGCATTTAAATATATTTAAATAAATTCAAATAGAAACATATTCAAATATATTCATATATATGTATACAGATGTCTATGTATATATAGACATATACATCTATATCTTGGTCTCTGAACAAAGCACATTAGAGTCCACATAACTTAAAAATATTTTTTATTCACTGGTTTCTTTGTAATCCTTCAACCCCACTCACTCCCAAATGCTCCCAATTTCTTTGTCCCCTACACTCTTCTCCACACCACTGTCATTTTCAAATTCTAATTCTGCAGTGGAAACTTCTGGTGTTTTAATGTTATTAATAATTTCCTAGTAAACAAATTGTACTGTGAAGATTTTTATTTCAAACTTGGTTAAATGTGTGCAATTCAGTTCACCTCAAGAAGTGTTGTTTTATTGTTTCCTCATTAGTAAGAAAAATATCATAAATATTGGTTTTTTAAATGTAAGTTAAATTATTCAGCTTCTGTGTCTTCATTGGTGAAGATGTGAAGAAAGACACACCAAGAAGATACAGAAAATGTCAGGTCCCTTTCTTCATTGCAGAATTTGAAATTCTTTGCCTGTAAATTTTTGACTTAGAAATGACAGGTTGAAAATTTTAGGGTTGGGAAGTCTTTCAGGAAAAATATGGCATTTGTTCGATAGTGTCATCCCAAGTTTTAAATCATAATTCCGTGCTCCTGTCCCGATTTCTGACAACTGGATAGAGGGTGAATTTGGATAGGAGAGCTGTCAGCAGCATGCAGAATAGAGGAGATTCCTGAATGAGACCAAGAGTGTATAGGCCGTGATCTCAAGTTTCTTGACTAGCCAAAGCCAGGTTAGGTTCCCATCAGCCTCCTTCATTCTCCTGACTGCTCAGAAATGTCATGAAAAGCGATGTCTGCTTCTTCTTTTGTTTGTTTGTTTGTTTATTTTTGAAAGAGAGAGAGGGAGAGAGACAGAGACAGAGAGAGACAGAGCACAAGTGTAGGAGGGCAGAGAGAGAGAAAGAGAGAAGGAGACACAGAATCCAAAGCAAGCTCCAGGCTCCGAGTGGTCAGCACAAAGCCTGATGCAGGGCTCGAATCAAGAAACCGTGAGATCATGAGCTGAGCTGAAGTCAGATGCTCAACTGACTGAGCCACCCAGGTGCCCCACAATGTCTGCTTCTTATGGGAGAATCCACACAAACTTGCTGGCTGAGATTTTATTCATTATTGTATTCTGCAATATTTACTCTCTATTTTTTCCTTATTGCTTTCACTGTCTGATTTAGAGATGACAAGGCATTGGCAGGTGGTGCAGTGACACCTTTTAATCTTCTTCTGTCACTCTTTAATCTGTTATTTCAAGATTATTTTATTCACCTGCCATTCACCTTCTCATCTAAATTTCAGTGTCTTTCCACATACTTAATGCACCACTTTTTCAGAGGAAAGTATTTATGGAGGGATCCTTTCAGATAGCCAACATACGAAATTTCTTTTGAATTGAAATACTTTTAGGTTGTTTTATGCACTTCCTACCCCTCCCTGGGCAGACCATCAATGACCAGGAAAGCAGATAAGAGAAAAATAATAAAGGTAAGCAAAAAAAAATTCTGAACCAACTATCCAATTGAAGGTTGTCTATTGTATTTAGTTATCATGTTTTCTTTTTAGTTTTCTTTAATCTGGAATAGTTCCTTAGCCTCTCCTCCCACCCCCATGACTTTGACATTTTGAACGAATACAGGACAGATATTTTATAGAATTTACTTAAAATTGGGTTTGTTTGATGTTTCCTCAATATTAGATTTAGTGTATGTACTTTCTGGGTGCGAGGGATAATACAGAAACATGCAACATTTCTCTCTCACTGCAGAGTGTCAGCTGGCACATGGAGTTGATTTGCACCACTATTGACGATGTTACTTTAATCTCTTGGTTAAGGTGATGTCTGTCAGGTTTCTTCACTGTCAAGTTACTACTTTTCTCTCTGTAATTTTTAAGTATCTTATAGAGTTTACAATAAGTTATATAATGCCCTGCTTGTCATCCAACTTTTACCCATTGGTTTTAGTATCCGAGTTGGTAAAATTTGAATAAAGATTATTAATTAGGTAATATTATTATAATGTTAATTTCTTGACTTTAATAAGTATACTGTATTTATGTCAGATTATGTTCGGAACTAAACAATGAAACACTTACAATGAAACAGATTTATAATTACTAATTGTGTGAAAAACTTCAAAAGAGGCAAACAGGTTGTAGTGTTGGAGAGTAATAAGAAATCTACTTCTACAGAATAGTCATGGAAGGCTTCTCTAGGGACATGATATATAAGCCAAGTTCAGTATGATACTGAGTAAGTTAGCCAAATAGAAAGCTTAAACTGATATCATATAAATATTTATTGAATTTAATGGCACATTAAAAATCATTCACTATAAATGGTTTATAAACTGCAGTGACATTTTCTATTAGGAAATCTGTTAATGTAATTGATCACATGTATATATCCATTAAAACAAAGATATTGCTGGCAAGGATGTGGAGAAACAGGTACCCTCCTACACTGTTGGTGGTAATGTAAACTGGTACAGCCATTATGGAAAACAGTGTGGAGGTTTCTCAAAAAATTAACAGTAGAACTCCCCTGCAACCCAGCAATAGCACTGCTAAGGATTTACCCAACGGATACAAAAGTGCTGATGCATAGGGGCACATGTACCCCGATGTTCATAGCGGCACTGTCAACAGTAGCCAAATCATGGAGAGAGCCTAAATGTCCATCAACTGATGAATGAATCAAGAAGATGTGGTTTATATATACAATGGAATATTACGTGGCATCGAGAAAGAATGAAATTTGGCCATTCATGGCAACATGGATGGACCTCAAGGGTGTCATGCTAAGTGAAATAAGTCAGGCAAAGAAGGACATATCCCATATGTTTTCACTCATAAGTCTAACAGGAGAAACTTATCAGAGGACCATGGGGAGGTGAAGGGGGGAATAAGAGTTAGGGAGAGGGAGGGAGGCAAATCATGAGAGACTCTTGAATACTGAAACAAACTGAGGGCTGAAGGGGGAGGGGAAAAAAGGAAGGGGGGTGATGGGCATGGAGGAGGGCACTTGTGGGTAAGAGCACTGGGTGTTAAATGGAAACCAACTTGACAAGAAACTATATTAAAAAAAACACAAAAAAACCCACACAAAGATATTATAAATAAGGAGTATAGCTTTTACAAATGAAGATTTAAATTATTATTTAATTTGGCATAATTATATGTAATTGGAAATTCCAAGAGAATGAACTAAAAGCTCTTACCAATAATAAAAGGGCTAGAGATAATAGGAAGACATAAGAGAAATATAAGAAATATCAATGTCTATACTATTTAGAAGCAATATCCCGCTAAAAGATAAAATGGTAAACATTTCTATACTAATATCAATGAAAAATCTTAAGTAACTAAAAATAACTCTGTGCAGAGGTTATTGAAATAAAATATAAAATTTTATTAAGAAAAGTAAATAAGATTGTAGTAAACAGATCTGTCATACTAAAGCAATAGTATTTTACCCTTCAGGCCAGAACTTACAAATTTCACATTCTATTTTTAAAAATTTTTTATGTTTTTTTATTTTTGAGAGAGAGACAGAATGTGAGCGAGGGAGGAGCAAAGAGGGAAGGAGACACAGAATCTGAAGCAGGCTTCAGGCTCTAAGCTGTCAGCACAGAGCCCAATGCGGGGCTTGAACTCACGAATTGTGAGGTCATGATCTGAGTTGAAGTCAGATGCTTAACTGACTGAGCCACCCAGGTGCCACAAGAATTTCACATCCTTTAAAATTATACTCCAAGAATGAACAGTCTGAGCACTATAATTAACATCATCTGATTGGGAGGGCAAAGAAGAGCCGTGCAGAGTATGGCCACATAGAAATATGCATTCCTTTGAAAGCAGCAAGGTTACTTAGCTCCTGCTTGGGGTACAATTCAGATTCAATGTTGTCGGGTATTATACTTTTTTTTCCTAAGAGATTCCACAAATTAATTCGTTATTTTTCTAAAGTGTATGTGTTTATTTTGAGAGAGAGAGAAATCATGAGTCCAGGAGGGGCAGAGAGAGAGAGAGAGAGAGGAGAAAGTGAGAATCCCAAGCAGGTTCTGTACCATCAGTGCAGAGCCCAACATGGGGCTCGAACCCACCAACTGTGAGATCATGACCTGAGATCACTTAACTGACTGAGCCCCCCAGGTGCCCCAGAGATTCCACAAATTTAAAAATGTATATGAATCGATCTGATTTGTGAATTTTTACAACCATTTCAATTGTTTAAAACAGCATTTATAGACACCAATACTGCAAAATATATCGCAGACTGGATCTTGCCTGAGGGACACACGTTTGTGGACCTCTTTTAAGCAATGGGAAGAATAAATATCTACAAAGAAACCCACATCGTTAATAGTTGATATCTGGTTTGAGGCCTGAACACTAGTCAAAGGGTTAAAATAACATACAGTTGGTTACTACGTTGTAATATAATATGAATGACCTAATACCTTTGATGATTTGGAACACTTTACTGTTTGGTGAAGCTCCAGTTATAACTGTGATATCTGAATTTAGTTTGTCTATAATACAGAAGTACCCCTGGTCTGATAAAGCTTCAGTTAATAGAGTGTGATATATCATTTTTTATTTGCTAATTAAAATTTTTTTGAGTACCTGCTATTGTCAGATACTATTTGAGGCATAGGGGACAGAGCCCTGACAAGTAAAAATATCTGCCCTCAGGGAGCTTTCATTTGACAGTGCCTTTGTAAGTAGAGGAAGTAATCATTTCTATATTCTATACCACATAGTTATATGCTTTAAAATAGTAATTGTCCCATCACATGTTCCTGTTTTGAAAGATAATTACATTCTGTTGGACTTTCATTAGCTTATTCTAATGGTGTCGTTGGCCCCAGTGCCCAATTCATTAGCTTGTGTTAATTAGAATTCCAGAAATATATTTGAAATGCCATAACCTTAATTTTATAAATAAAATTATTGGTTGCATATTTGAACATTAGATACTACACATAACTTATGAATGGCTCCCGTGAGGTGGCCTCTACTTAGATGTGATTGTGGGAATTTGTACTATATATGGCAAATCATTAATGCCAACCAAACTTTATCAATATAATCCTCACATTAAAAGGTGAATAAGTTTTACATAAACTCTTTTTCTTTAATATGGCTTATATGGGTTGGAAATAGGGAGACCATATGAAATAATTGCCACTGGGGGCATAACGGCAAAATACTGAACATGGAACAATGATATGGACACATTTCCTTTTTATCTGTTTACAGAAACTTTCAGACGTTTCTTAAAGACATTTCATTCAGACCAGTTACAGAGAGAAATTCTGCAGAAGTACTTTGATATTCTTACATGGTACTTCTAGTCTTTAGGGAAGAAAAATGAATGAAGAGTAATACTCATAGGTCTATAAAATATATAAATAATTAAGGCATGCCACAGACATGAAACACCCCTGTGAATAAGTAAAATGAATTTAGAACCAGTTTGGATAGTTTGGGACCACAAGTCATATAAATGGTTAAAAATCTTGATCAGATTTTCTATAGTATCGCTATATATATAGTATATCACTGTAGAATTGGGTCTGGCAAAGGAACATAGGAGCCAAGGGAATTGGCCTGGAGCTACCGTGTGGCAGCAGTAAGTAAAGAAGAAGCAAGCAAGCAAGAAGCTAGACAAGAGGGCCAGAGATTTGACCTGGAAAAGCAACAGATGAACATGGTTTCCCAAATGTCATATAGTACTGAGAGACACAAGGCCCGTGACTCACCTCTTTCCACTCCTAGTCCTGCTTCCTAGAAGCAACTATATATACATATGATGTATAATTATATATAATATCTAGTTATATGTATATGTAGTAGAATTAGTAGCAACTAATGTTTAAATTATGCCTAGATCAGCCAATATGCTGTTGAGCTATTGACTCACTGTGATATTCCATTTTCCAAATGCTCAACAAACCTGACATGGCCGAGCATAATTATTAGCTGCGTTTCTTTCTTGGAAGGCTTCCTTCTGGAGCCAGCTCTCCTCCTGCCTCTATGAAGGTTGGTGAATCTCTTGGTCTTCTGGCCAGTAGTACCCTGGTTATCCCTTTCACTGCTTCCTGGACCTCATGTGTTTTTCTTTCTTGGTTTTCATCCTTGTTTTGTTGGAGAACATCCTCTTAGAGCTTCCTAAAAATAACTGTGACCATTAACGGAAAGTTTCAGTTTATAGAATGTAAAACAAACTTTTACTCATTCACTTATCCAACAAATATTTTTTGAGTACTAGCCATATACCAAACATTCAATAATTTCTCAGGAGAGGCTATCTTAAGGATATTAACCATATTATACCTCCTGTTTGTTTGAAACCCTTTGGCTGCTTCCCTTTAGCTTTAAAATAAATTCCATCCTGAATGATTTGACTCCACGTCTCTGGGCACCCACATTTCATGTCACTCTGGCAATCTCTGGTTCCAGGAACACACCTGGCTGTTTAGCAGCACGGCTTCTCCCATTGTGTATGTTGTTCTTTCCCTAGATGTTTATGTGTCTGGCGTCTCATCATTTAGAATGTGGTTTAAGTTATTTCTTGAGAGAGACCTCTCTGAACCCTTTCTAAAAAAAGTCTCCTGCCCCTTTTCATCTTTATCACAGTTCCTTGTTTAATTCCTTTGTGGCAATAATAAACATTTTAATAAATGCATTAGTTTATTGACTTGCCTATTGCCTATCTCCTTCATTAGAATGAAAAATTGATGAGAGCAGGGACTTCGTCTTACTCGTCATTGTATTCTTGCAGACTAGTGCAGTGCAGGGAATGGAACTGCTTTTAAAGAAATACTTGTTGATGCATTAATCAGTTTGAAAAAATTAACTGAAATGACTGGTTATAGACTCTACTGTTCAGGGCAAAGTGTTGGGCGAAATGGACAGCTGTATACCAGGTTCCTGGGTCCTACTCTGATTTCTTCTCTCAGCACTCGGCCTCGTGGGCCCCAGCTGCACTTGCCCAAGTTTCTTTAGTAGGCTACGTGCTCTGCCTCCTTTGGTCTGTAGCACAGTGATGTATCCTCTGATATGCTTCATGTTCTCTGCTGTCCCGTGCCTGATTCATCTCCACTTGGTCCCCAGGCGTCCCACCAAATTGCAGCTCCTCTATGGAAATCAATGCCGACATTCTAAGACAGACTCAGGTGGTGGTTGTATAAGTTCCTATACTCTCTGTATTCCACTTTTAATAGCACTTTGCATATGCTCAGAATTGGCCCTTTTACTTTTCTGTCATTCACATAAGAAATAAAGTCCTAGAAAGCAGAGAGACTGAGACTTGTTCACTCTTTTCTCAGCATGCACAGTGGATGTTTCAAAATAGATACTCAGTTTATAATTGTTAAATGAAAACCTTGTGTAAGTAAATGAGTACTGATAGGAAACATACTACAGAGGAAATAATATCTTTAGAAAAATGTTTTAGAGATGGAATGGGCAAACAAACATCTGTAGAGAGAATTTTTTTTAAATTTTAATGAGTTGATAGGTTGTAAGAACATAGCCTGAGGAAAATGGCAAAAATAATTTTATATAAGAACATCAGAAATGAAGGAATACATCAATGCCAAGGCCACTGTAGGAAGCCTATTTTAGTGGGGGTGACAGAATTCTGATTATAACGCAGGAAGAGATACTGGCTTTCAAATGAGGAGGTCGCATTGATGAATGCAGGTATATGTCACACAGTGGTGACTAATAACACACAGGGGGAAATTTGATGCAGTTATTATTACTCTAATATGTGCTGTGTATTGTATTCCTGTGCATTCTATACATCATCTCTACCTGAACAATAACCTGTGTTATCTCTATTTTAGAGATAAACATAGCCAGCTATGGCAGGCTTCAAAACTGGTGTTCTTTCCTTCAGCTGCATTACTTGTCACTGTGAGTAAGCAAACCAAGAAAACAGATTTTCATGAGTATTAACATTGAAACAACATGGTTTCTTAAGTCATGATCTGACTTAAAAATATTGAAACGAAGTTCCTGATTTATAAACCTACGTAGCTGTAGAGAACGATGTGTATGCTCCAAGTCTTAATTCCACACACTTTGATAGAAAACACTATTCATGGAATTTTATTAGCTTGAATTTTAATATGAACATTTGGATTTAAGAAAATTAGAAAACCATTCATTGATTTATAAAATGCACACTGAAAAAATACAGAAATTACAAGTGTGCAATTAGATTAATTTTGATAAACACATGTATGACTGTCCTAAGAATGGAGATGTTGGACATAATAGGGCAAGGTCAGTATGGCCATAGGAAGAAACAAGAAGGAGGTTTGGGAGGAAGCCCATACTCACAGGTTCTAGAGGTGGTGGTCATCGTGTGCCATGCAGAGCCACAGAGGAAGCACCAGGTAGTGGTCAGGTGACAGAAGACTGGTGGCAGGGGAGAGTCCAGACCAGAGACTGTATTGGGTTTTCCACAGGAAGGCAAGGCAGAGTAAACAGCAAACTTATTGATTTAAATTCTTTAGTGATATAGGTCTATTGAGGTTGTCTATTTCTTTTTGTGTGAGCTTTGGCAGATTGTTTCTTGCAAGGACGTGGTCCATGGCATCTAGGTTATCAAATTTATTGGCATTGAGTTGTTCATAATATTCTTTGATTGTCCTCTTAATGTCAGTGGGATTAATGTCCCCTCTTTAATTTTTGATATTAGTAGTTTATGTTCTCCATTTTTTTTCTGTTTGTCTGGCTAGGGGCTTATTGATTTGATTGATCTTTTCAAAGAATCAGATTTTGAGTTTGTTTTTCCCTATTGATTTTCTGTTTTTCAATTTCATTCTAAGTTTATTATTTTTTTTCTTTGCTTCTTTTGGATTTAATTTTCTCTTTTCTAGTTTCCTAACGTAGAAGCTTAGATGATTCATTTTAGATCTTTTTTCTTTTTTAGAATATATTCATTAACTGCTATAAATTTTCTACTTAGCATTGATTTTACTATATCCCATTTTGATAAATTATGATAAATTTTGATAAATTATGTTTCCATTTTCATTTAGTTCAAAATGGTCTAAAATTTTCTTATTATTTCATTGATTCATGTATTTAGAAATATTTTGTTTAATCTCCAAATATTTTGGGATTTTCTACCAAACATCTGTTAATTGATTTCTAATTTGGTTCCATTGTCACCTGAAAGCAGACATGGTATGATTTCTATTAATTTTGTTAAGGTGTATTTTATGGCCCAGAATGTGGGCTATCTTGGTGAATATTCCATGATACTTTGAGAAGAATGTGTATCCTGCTATTGCTGTATGTAGTCTGTAGATGTCCATCATATCCAATTGATTTATGGTATTATTGAGTTTAAGTATGTTCTTTATGATTTTATGTCTGATGAATATTTCCATATCTGAAAGTGGTGATGTAGTCTGCAACTATGAGTGGATTCATGTATTTCTCCTCGGAGTTTTTGATGCTTTGTTGCTAGATGTATACACAGGAAAGATCATTATATCTTCTTGGGGGAATTGACCCCTTTTCACATACAATGCCACTCTTTATCCATGATGAATTTTCTTGCATTAAAGTTGGCTTTGTCTGAAAGTAATGTAACTCCCACTTTCTTTTAATTAGTGTTAGTTAGCATGGCATATCTTTTTTACATCCAAGTGGAAAAAACATATTCTATATATGTATTCATATTTAAGTTAATTTTTCTTGTAGAAAACATATGATTGGGTCTTTTTGGTTTTGTTTTTTCTCTTTTTAAAAACTTTAATTCCAGGTTACCTGGGTGGCTCAGTCAGTTAAGCATCTAATTTTGGCTTGTATCATGGTCTCACAGTTTTTGAGTTTAATCCCCATGTCAGGCTCTGTGCTGACAGCTCAGAGCCTGGAGCCTGCTTTAGATTCTGTATCTCCCTCTCTCTCTGCCCCTCCCCTGCTCATGCTCTGTCTCTCAAAAATAAATAAATGTTAAAAAAAATTAAAAAAGAAAGAAAAAATTTTAATTCCAGTATAGTTGACACAGATTGTTGTAATACTTTCAAGTATACAATATAGTGATTCAACAATTCCATACATCACCCACTGCTCATCAAGCAAGTGCACTCCGTAATCCCGATCATCACCTATTTCACCCATCCTGCCACCCACCTGCCCTCTGGTAACCACCAGTTTGTTCTCTATGGTTAAGAATCGCCTTTTTGGTTTGTCTGTCTGTCTCTTTCTTTTTTCTTTTTTGCTTTTGCTTGTTTGTTTTGTTTCTTAAATTCCACATATTAGTGAAATCCTATGGTATTTGTCTTTCTCTGACTGACTTATTTCACTTAGCATAATACTCTTTAACTTCATCCATGTTGTCACAATTGGCAAGATTCTTTCTTATGGGTGACTAATATTCTATTGTGTGTATGTGTACATATATATTATATATATGTGTATATCACATCGTCTTTATTTATCAATCAATGGACACTGCCGGATGTGGCTATTGTAAATAATGCTTATATAACATAGGGGTGCATGTATCCCTGTGGATTAGTGTTTTTGTATTTTGGGGGTAAGTAGGTTGCATCTTACTTTTTGATCCACTCTAACAACCTGTTTTACACTTCTATACTTTTTTAGTTTATTGTGCTTTTAAATGAGCATATTGTCCGATTTCATTTTCTCTCCATTCTTAGCTTGTTTTACTTTTTTACTTATTTTAATGGTTTCCCTAGAGTTTACAATACACTCTTACAACCAACCCAAGTCTAATTTCATTTAATACTGCACTGCTACCTGGGTAGTACAAGTACTTCATAAAAACAGAATATAATAGTAACTCCTCTTTTCTGTCTCTTGTATCTTTACTGTCATTCATTTTACTTAGATTACTATATATGTAGAGTTGACCCCTGCACAACACAAAGGTTTAGAGGTGCCAACTACCCTTGCAGTTGAAAATCCACATATAATCTTTGACTTTAAAAACTTAACTACTAATAGCCTGCTGTTGAACAGAAATCTTTCTGAAAACATAAACAGTCGATTGACACACGCTTTGTATGTTATATGTATTATATACTGTGTTTTTTCAATAAAGTAAGCTAGAGAAAATCATAAGGAAGAGTACTGTAAGGAAGAGTATAGTACTGTAACTTTATTTATTTATTTTAGTTCTTTAAATATTTACTTATTTGGAGAGCGAGTCAGAGAGAGAGAGAGAGAGAGGGAGAGAGAGAAAGCACGAGTGGGGAAGGGGCAGAGGCAGAGGAAGAGAGAGAATCCCAAACAGACTCAGTGCTGTCAGCGCAGAGCCCAACACAGGACTTGATCCCATGAACCACAAGATCATGACCTAAGCTGAAATTAAGAGTCGGATGTTTAACTGACTGAACCACCCAAGCACCGCTGCACTGTATTTATTGAAAATAATCTGTATAAGTGGACCTGCACATATCA
>NC_043703.1:30317163-30324981 GCF_006229205.1 Suricata suricatta | reverse complement strand
GGGGGGGAGACAAAGAATTCAGGGTTGTCTCTGAGCTGTCAGCACAGAGCGCAACGTAGAGTTTGAATCCATGAACCATGAGATAATGACCTGAGCTGAAGTCAGACACTTAACTGACTGAGCCACCTACATGGCACAAGAACTTCTTTTAACATTTCTTGCAAGGCAGGTCTACTGGCAACAAACTCCTAATTTTTGTTTGCTGTGAAACTCTTTATTTCTTCTTCATTTTTGAAGGATAATTTCACAGAGTACAGAATTCTAGATTGATGTTTTTACTCTCTTAATACTCCAAATATTTCAATCCATTCTCTTCTTGCTACATGATTTCTGAGAAGTCAGATGTAATACCTATATTTGCTCCTCTTTTTTCCCCTTTTTTTCCAGGATTTTTTCTTTTTCTTTGATTTTCTGATGTTTTAAAATGATATGCTTAAGTACAGTTGTTTTATTTATTTATTTATTTTGACATATATCTAACTTGGTCTTCTTTGAGTTTTATGGATCTGAGATTTGGTATCAGATATCACTTTTGGGGAAATTCTCAGTCAATAGTGTTTCAAATGTGTCTTCTGTTCCTGTCTCTTTCTTCTCCTAGTATTCCCAATATTTGTTTGGTCCATTTTTCATAGTTGTCCCACAGTTCTTGGATATGCTGTTCTGTTTTTTTTTTTTTTCCAGTCCTCTTTCCCTTTACTGTTTATTTCCCATGAGAGATTCTCAGACTTGGGGATTCTTTCTCAACCATATTCTAGTCTAGTAATAAGCCCACCAAAGGCATTTTTCATTTTTGTTACAATATTTTTGAACTCCAGCACTTCTGTTTGGTTCGTACGATTTCCATCTCTCTGCTTACATTGTCTATCTCTTCTTTTTAAAAAATTTTTTAAATGTTTTTATTTATTTTTGAGAGAGAGACAGCGCAAGCAGGGGAGGGTCAGAGAGAGAGGGAGACACAGAATCTGACGCAGGCTCTAGGCTCTGAGCTAGCTGTCAGCACAGAGCCTGATGCGGGGCTCAAACCCACGAACCATTAGATGGTGACCAGAGCCGAAACCAGACACTTAACCGACTGAACCATGCAGGCACCCCTGTCTATCTCTTCTTGTATGTTGTCTACTTTATCCAACAGAGCCTTAGCCTAGTCATCTGTTTGTTTTAAATTTTTGTTTTGGTAATTCCAACATCAACTGCCATAGATAACTGTGGCAGTTGATAACTGTGTTGTCTCTTGAAATGATTTTTTGCTTTTTAGTATGTCTTAACAATTTGTCTTGATAGTCAAGCATGATAAAGTGGGCAAAAGGAGATGCTGTAAAATAGTAATATGGTGGTAAGATATCAGAGGAAGAGAAGCAGAGTCCCGTGATGAGGTGCCAGTCTTTTTGTGAGCTCGTACCTCTGGACGGGGACCTTTTACATGCTTCTCAGATTCTCCTCCCCACTTTGGTGGGAAAGGATGGTGGAGGGGGCTGGAATTGGGTACTTCCCTTCACCTAATGGGAAACTACACCCATCTGGAGCTGGTATTTCCCTTCTCCAGGTTAGGCTCTGATGAAACGCCAGCAGGGCAGGCTCTGGTTAATTAGTTTCTCCTGAGGGCAGACCTTGTTAAGAACAGGTGTTCTAGCCATTTCAAAATGGTTCCCTACCAGAGGCACAGGGCGGGCTTCTCCAATATTTGCTCTTAGAGCCACTGGAGTTTAAATTCACAAAAAAATGGAGGGCTCCTGATGACTGGGTTACCTGGAGTTTTTATCTCTCAGATTGTCCACTCTGAGCTTCCAGGAATCTATCAGTTACAGCTCAGGTTTTCTTACCCAGCACTGGTTCTTGTGGAGGTTGCTGTTCCTGGATTTCTGCGCAGGTAATTTCTGAGTCTCTGTGTTCCCCTGTGAGTCTCTTTAATTTTGATGGTAGCATTTTGCTCTGTGACCTCTTACAGATCTAGGAAGACTTGAGGCTTTTTCTGTTTGTTTCGCTTTTTACTTGTTAGGATGGAGCAGGAAATTGCTCTCTGCTTATATGCTGGGCTGGAAACTCCTCATACAACTTGGCTACTAATATCTCATCAGCTTATGATATCACAAATGCTTTCTCCCATGTCATGAACTGTCCTTCATTGAACAGAAACTCTAATTTAAAAAATGATGGGACAATACATATAATGTTTACCCTCTTAGCCATTTTTAGGTGTATAGTTCAACAGTGATATGCACATTCTTATTGTTGAACTCTTTCATCTTGAAAAGTGGAAACTCTATACCCATAAACAACAGTTCTCGATTCTCCCCTCCCCCACCTCCTGGAAACCACCATTCAACTTTCTTACTCTGTGAATTTGGTTCTTCATATAAATGTAGTCATACAGTTTGTGTGTGTGTGTGTGTGTGTGTGTGTGTGTGTGTGTGTGACTGGCTTATTTCATTTAGTTTAAATGAACTTCACCCATAGAAACTTTTAATTTTGATATTTTTAAATTAATCATTGAATTTTGCCTTACTTGATTGTGTATTTGAGATTTTAAGGGGCCTTTTTCTTAGGTCACAAAATCACTCCTACACTTCTGAAACTATAAAAAGCTACATATATGACAATTTTGCAAAGACACATTATTAGTTTTACATTACACATTTCAATATTTATTTCAACAGGGGTCCAACTTCAAATGTTTATGTGATTTCAAACAGATATTCGGTTTTATCTTCTCCAAACAGGGAGCCAGCTATTCCAATATTATCATTTTATTTTGAGAGAGAGAGGGAGAGAGAGGCAGAGGGAGAGGGGGAGGGAGAAGGAGAGAATCTTAAGTAGGCTCCACTTAAGATTCTGACTCGTAGCTCAGTTTTATGACTGTAAAATCATGGTCTGAGCCCAAATCAAGAGACTTATGCTCAACCAGCTGAGCCACCCAGGTGCCCCTCCATACCATCTGTTGAACAATTCTTTCTTCTACTAGTTCTTGTAGTCTATGTGTATCATTTTTTTCATGTGCTGTCTGTCCATAACTTCTATTTTGTTCCACTAGTCTACTCATCTGTTACTGTACCAAAACTGTATTGCTTTTTCTTAAAAAAAATGACTATTCATGTTCCTTTATTGTTCCAAAGAAATGTTATAGTAAGTTTATCAGTGTTCTCAAAATAATCAATTAGAATTTTGCTTAGGATTTATTTAATTATTTAGATTAATTTGAGTCGTCCTATATAAGAGCATGAGGTATCTTTCCTTTAATTCAGACCATCTTCTCTGTTGATTGATAGAGTTTTAACATTTTTTCCATAGAGATTTTATAAATTCTTGTCAGTTTCCAGATACTTTGTAGATTTTACTGCAAGAGTAATCAATTTTAAATTTACTTTCTAGCTGACAATTGTAGATGTATAGAAAACTTATTTTTCTGTGTTCCACTACCCTTATGTGTTAAGTCTTTTGTATATACTGTGGCTAGTTACAGCCTTGAAAACTTTGTGACCAATTCAGCTAAATAGTAGCAGAATATTTACTATTGAAGCTTGAAAAGATGTGAGTTCTTTGTGTGCAGTCTTTCATTTATGCATGTGAGAGGGTTTTCTTTTCTTAATATTTTTACATTGTAGTACTTGTTTTCCTTGTTGGGGTATTGGCTTATTTAATACATTCCATCAAGGACAGAAATTTAAAAAAAAAACAAAAAAAACGCAAAAAACAAAAAACGAATAGTCACATCAGTGGCAGCCCTGTGATGATACATCTTACTTCACTTCTATCATCTCAATAAATCATTAAGAAAATTGAAAAAAAAAATTAGGGCTTAAACTGATCCGAGAGGTTCAAGGCATAGATTATACTGAATCACTCCTGTATACTGCCCTCTATCCCTTCTGCCTCATCTCTGATTCTAGCCAATAGTCCTACCCAGGATTTGATCAACTTTATGCAGACAGCATGCTAATTCAGATGTTCATGCTGGCCTTTTGTTTCCTGCCCTGGAACTTCTCTGCCTTAGGGAATGGGATGCGGTGGGAGCACACATGACACGCAGAGTAAGCACCTCGTAATTACTGGTGAACAATTTTGAGGTGTGTCCTTCAGTTTCACATTGGATCAAGCACCAGTTATCTACACCGGTTTACAACTTAGTAACATGTCTTTACATTGTCTTGGCTCCCATTTCTTTTTATCTGTGTATCAGTCCAATTCTCCAGAGATACAGAACCAATTGGATTTGTGTATATATACACATTTATTATAAGGAGTAAGTACACATGATTCTTCAGCATGAGTTGGCAGGCTCAATACGTAGAAGTCGATGCTTCAGTTCGAGTGCAAGGGCAGCAAAAAGCTGATATTCCAGTTTGAAGGCAGTTAAGGAGGAGGAATTCTTGCTTACTTGTTGGAGGGTCAACCATTTTATTTTATTTGGACCTTCAACTGATTGGATGAGGCCCACTCACATTGGGGAGAGCCATCTGCATTACTTAGTCTACTGATTTAAATGTTAACCTCCTGGTGCACCTGGGTGGTTCAGTCAGTTAAGTGTCTGACTTCAGCTCAGGTCATGATCTCACAGTTTGTGGGTTCGAGCCCTGCATCGGACTTTGTGCTGACCGCTTGGAACCTGGAGCATGCTTTAGATACTGTGTCTCCCTCTCTTTCTGCCCTTTCCCCATTTGTGTTCTCCCCATCTCTCTCTCTCTCAAAAATAAATAAACATAAAATATTTAAAAAATGTTAACCTCCTTCAAAAGCACCCCCCAAAACACCCAGAAAAATGTTTGACCACATATCTGGGCATCCTATGACTCAGTCAAATTGACACATAAAATTTACCATCATGCTCTCTTCTCTAGTCCTTTACATCCACTCTCTGGCATCACCTGTGAAGTAATCCACCTGCACACCAACCCTGTCTGGTTTTCAGGTAAGCCCTGAGCTAAGTCATCCATATAGTAATTAGTATGTGGAGTTAGGCTTTGATTATGAGTGCTAATGCTGGTGTAAGAGATATTTAATGATTGATGTAATTGCTGTCTAAGTCACTGAGCAATAATAAAATGATGTTGTATATGCATGTATATTTTCTTCAGTACTTTTGAATTCCTTTGACAGAACTGCTTTATGGAAAATGTAATTCTAGCATATTTCCAGTATTAAAGCTGGGTGCCCATTTGAACACATTGATGCTCTATTTAAAGGGAAGAGTAGAACCCAAGATAGTTTCCAAATTTCTGCAATCACCCCTTTTCCAAAGTAAAGAACAGCAGAGAAGTCATTATAATGTGAGAAGAGGAAGAAAACATATGAAATTCTTGCTCTAATTTGACATGCTGAGTTTAGCTAAATTTATTCTAAGAATAGCTGCAAAATGCTCGTTGCTGATAAGAACCATCATTACCATTAATGGCTTGAATAGTCAAATTCACTTTTATTTATTGAATGGAAGAAAAACTTAAGATCTTTGAATAACTCAACATGGCCTAAAGATTTAAGAAAATTGTACAACTTAACATGTTTGCATTAGAAAAGAATACATTTTTCCTGATTGACAGTGGTTATATATATGTATTTGTTTTTAGCTTCATATGAATTAAAAAATAGATCTACTTTTCTGATATGGTATAGCCTTATTACAATAAGGCTTCATAACAAGTGAAATTTATTATATAGAGGAAGGATTGGAATAATGCAAAAAGGATTATATGCTGCTTTTGTGTACACTTGACCTTTTAAGCTGCCTATCAATTGGAAGGATTTTTAGCTCTTAGCAATACTGACAGTCCTTTTTTGTAGCTGACTATTGGGAAATGTAGCAAAACCATCGACACCCGTTAACCTCTGATATTTTCCCTTAAATCATGCAGTGTTATTGCCTGTTGAGTGAAGGCAATTCATTTCTATTTCCCAGACTCTCAGTTCTATCCAGCCAATCATGTTTATACAGTGGTATTTAAAGTGAAGAGAGGGAAGCTGTGCTAAGTTCTGCTAAATTTCAGGTTTGCCCTGAAATTTTCTGAAGGTATTCTATACAAACCGCTAGCTGCTCTGTCTCTAAATAGAAGTCTATTAAAAGAAGAGAGTGGGGCTCCCAAAGGGTGGGCAACCAATTCTCTTGCTTTCACATTGGTGACCCTCAGTGTAGAGGATCCTTTTCTATTAGAGGTTTAGGAAAAAGGATATCAAGCCTCGGAAATCTAAAATTTACTCTGTAAATGCTTAGAATCTGACTAGCATGATATCAGATCCAGGATGATCTTTTCAGGGAGAATAGGAAAGGAAATAAATCTGTAAGTGACTTAGTTCAGTCTTGTACAAAGTCCACTTAAAATCTAGTCTAGACTTGATTAACAGTAAGAGGAAACAATATGATTTCTAAAAAACATAACATTAACTCAGATAAGCTCTCTTTTTACTTATTTCTAGTTGTATGTGTTACACAGACACAGATGTTATTCAATGTTGTCAAGAATTTCTGTGTTGACTATATGAACAATTTTTGTAGCTGAATGACAGCAGGGTTAGTAGGTTCTGGATTCCTAAATTCTGGATTCAGTTACATCTGGATAAAAATTCTGACCCTGTATGATCTGGGTATATTATTTAATTTACATGAGTTTTATTTTCTACATTAGTAGAAAGGGAATTAATGTACCTCCCAAGACCACTGTCACAATTAGAATTAGTATATATAGAGAGGTGCCTGAGTGGCTTAGTTGGTTAAGCGTCCAACTCTTGATTTCAGCTAAGGTCATGATCTCATGGTGGTGGGATCGAGCCCCACATTGTGCTCCACACTCAGTGTGGAACCTGCTTAGGATTCTCTCTCTCTCTCTCTCTCTCTCTCTCTGCCCCTCTCTCACACTTGTGTGTTGTCTCTCTTGCTCTCAAAAAAAAAAAGTAGTAAATGTAGAATAGCTGTCACAAAGTAGGCACTCCATTATTAGTAGGAATTCCTAATTTCATCTTTCACAGGTTAGACATTCTGCATGAGTCCTGCAGATCTAAGAAACTCTCTCTAGTCCAGGATCATGTCTATACTCAGATGAGGGACATCCCTGGATGGGCTTTCAGACAGCGAGCAGGAAGACTGTGATACTTTCAGTTCATGGGCACCGTTCTAGCAAGTGTAAAATCCTTTGATGTTTGGTTTATAGCTTACAAATAAAGTTTGAAGATTTTTATCTGCTATCTTTGTAAGTGATCTTATGTATTAGTAATTATTGAAGCTTTGCTTTTTTATTGACTTAAAAGTTATTTGTATGTTTGGCTATTCTTGGTGAAATAGCTCTTACTGATAAAAATATAAAGGATGATCATGCAACAAACATTTGTTGCAGCTACTATGGAGCTTAAAAAATATAAAACAATAGCTATATATCTGAAGTTCCCTGTATTCATCCTCAGTCTCTGTCATTCTTTAACCTCAGTCTTATTTTTGGATTGATGATTATTATACTTTTCTAAAAATAGTCTTACCATATATAAATCTATCTATGAAAGGTATGCTGCTTGTTTATGGAAACTTATTAAAGCTTTAAAAAAATTTTTTAGCCATTTATTTGGGGGGACTGAGTGTAGAGAGAGGGATACAGAGGATCCAAAGCAGGGTTTGTGCTGTGAGTGCAGAGCCTGATGGAGGCTCGAACCCATGAACCCTGAGATCATGACAGCCAAATCAAGAGTTGGCTGCTTAACTGATTGAGCCATGCAGGTGCCTTAATTTATTAAAGTTTCATAAAAATAATCACAAATATGTAGTCACATTTAGCAGTTGCTTCAAAAAATTCATTGAGATAGTTAAGATAGTACTCCTTTAATTTCTTAGGTTGATGAATTATA
>NC_043703.1:30239145-30317063 GCF_006229205.1 Suricata suricatta | reverse complement strand
TTGAATTGTTTGTATAAATTGGATTTTATTTCATTGCAACTTAATAGAATTCACCCACACAACCACATTTTATTTGTGCGGGATATGCAGTTGCTGATTAAATTACTTCAATATATAGGACTTTTCAGATCAATTTAACTTTACTAGAAACATTTTTATAATGCTTTCTACGAATTTGTCCATTTTATCTAAGTTTATACAGTCATACATTGTTAATAATATTTATAATTAATATGCTAAATCTGTAGTTCTGTTTACTTTCTCATTTCTAATAATATTCTAGATTTGAAAATTATATTTATCTTTTATGATGGTTAAATCAGTCTATGGGTTTGCTGAAACTGTTTTTTTTTAAAATTTGGTTTTTTTAGCATTTATTTAGTTTTGAGAGACAGAGAGAGAGCATGAGTAGGGAAAGGTAGAGAGAAAGGGGGAGACACAGAATCTGAAGCAGGCCCCAGATAGCTCAGAGCCTGATGTGGGGCTTGAACCCATGAACTGTAAAGTCATGACCTGAGCTGAAGTTGGACTGTCAACTGATTGAGCCACTCAGGCACCCCTTTTGAAACTGTCTAAATCTTTGTCTTCTGGTTTCATTAATTTCGGCCCTTATAGCTTTTCTTCCCTTTGTCTAGTCTATTTGGGTTCATTCTGTCTTATTTGTCTTTTTTTTTTAAGTTAGATATTTAGTTCATTTCTAGTATTTCTCACTTTACAATTTACATAATAAAGGCTCCAAATTTCTCTCTAAATACTGTCCTCTAGGTTTATAGATCATATTGTCTCCTTTTATTTCTAACTATTTTCTAATGTCCATGTTAGTTGATTTTTTTGACCCATAAATTATTTAAAAGTGTGGCTTTAGGGGCACTTGAGTGGCTCAGTTAGTTGAGTGACTGAACTCTTGGTTTTAGCTCAGGTCATGATCTCTTGGGATCAATTCCCAAGTTGGGCTTACATCATGAAACCTGTTTGGGATTCTTTCTCTCCCTCACTCTCTGCCCCTCCTCCACTCATGCACGCGTGCTCGCTCGCTCTCTCTCTCTCTCTCTCACTCTCTCACTCAAAATAAGTAAATAAAACCTTAAAAAAGGTTTGTTTTTCTCAGTGAAGAAGGTGTTGAGTTTGTGTTTTTCTTGTTGGTTCCTAAATTAACCACATTGAGGTCAGAAAGCAGTCTTAGTACTTGGAATGGTCTTGAGAATTGGTTTATGGCACAGGGAATTTTACTAATGTCCTACATATGGTGACAAGTATGTGATTTTTCCAGTTTTTAAATGCAGCATTCTTCACGTGTCTCTTAAATTAAACTTGTTAATTTTAGTCTTAATATTTTTTCCTACTTTACCCATTGATTACTGAATGAAGAATGTTAACGTATTTTACTTTCACAGTGGACTTGATAACTTTTCTTTGCGTTTACACATTGTTACATAGAGGCTGGGTTTTCACATGCATACAATTTAGAGTTATATCTTTTTGGAATAAAATTTTATTAATGTGTAATAACTTTTAATTTCTAGCAATATATATTTTTTCTGATGTCTATTTGGTCTGATTTTAGTACAGTTCGAGCTTTTGTATGACTAGTATTGGCTTGGTATATATCTTCTAAATATTTGTTTTTAATTTTTAAATATTTCATGTTTTATAGGCTGGCAAATTAACTTGAGAGTGTCATCCCTTTATACTGATTTGAATTACTTGTTATAATCCTTATATGTATTGTGTTAATGATTTTCTTTAATTTTTTAAATGTTTAATTTTGAAAGAGAGAGAGAGTGAGCAAATGAGCAAGTGGGGGAGGGGTAGAGAGAGAGGGAGACCCAGAATCCAAAACAGGCTCCAGGCTCTGAGCTGTCATCACAGAGCCCAACACGGGGTTCTAACTCACGAACTGTGAGATCATGACCAGAGCTAAAGTCAGATGCTTAACTGACTGAGCCACCCAGCTGTCCCTATTGTGTTAATTATTATTCATAATTATTTAGTGTGCTTTTTCTCCTTTCACTCCTTCCGACTTTTTTTTCCTGAAAGATTTGTAGTTTTCTTCTTTTTTTTTTTTTTCTTTTTCTCTCTTTTCCCCATCAATACTAGTTTGGATATCACTTTATGTCTTATTTTTAGTACAGACTTTAACATGCATTTTTAAATAGCTTTTTTGAGATCTAACTTACCATACAATTCACACTTTACAGTGTACAGTAGATGTATATATATATAATATAGAAATGTGCAATCATCACTACAATCAATTTGAAACTATTTTCATTACCCTAGAAACAAATCCCATATTTGTTATTTGTCACTGCTGACGTCCCCCCAACTCTAGCAACACTTAAGCAACAGCTACTGTCTTTCTCTGTCTATTCTGGATGATTAAGTGCAATAAATGGAACACAATATGTTTTCTTTTATGACTTGTCTCTTTTACTTAGTATAATATTGCACAGTTTACTGTGTTGTAGCATTATTAATACATCATCTCTTTTTTGGTCAAATAACATTTCATTGTATGATTATACCATGTTCTATTCATTCATCAGTTGCCAGACAGTTGGGTTGTTTACATTTTTTTAGCTATTATGAATAACGCTGTTATGAACATTCATGTACTAGTTTTTGTGTGGACTTATGATTTCATTTCTGGTGGATATATACCTCAGGGAGGAATTGCAAGGTCATATGGTTTATTCTATGTTTACATTTTTGAAAACTGCCAGTTTTCCAGTATAGCATTTTTCTAATGGCTCAGGATATTAAACATCTTTTCATGTGCTTATTGACTATTTGCCTGTCTTCTCTGAAGCAATGTCTATTCAGATCCTTTGCCCATTTTTAAATTGAGTTATGTGTGTCTTTTTATTATTGAATGGTAAAATATCTTTATGTATCCTGAACACAAGTCCCTTGTTAGATACATGTTCACAAATGTTTCCTTCTAATGGGTTGGTTGTCTTTTTCACTTTCCTGATGATGTCTTTGATGCACAGTAGTTGAGCTAGGATCTGGGAGTTTAGGATTTTCAACAAATCTCTTTTCTTCAAGACACAACTGTTATTAATAGGGATAAATGCAAATAAATATCTCACACTTCCTGTATGTGTAGTATTTTATAATCTTAGTAGTTTACAGTCTACCTAGGTAGAAAAAATAAGTGCAATAAAATGTCAAGTAAGACTTAGAATTATTTAAGCCTTTAATATTGGCTCTAGAGTCCCTTGAAAGCTACTCTTTAAAATCCTTCCTGCCACTACCAGCCATAATTAATAGTTTATTTATATCTAATTCAGGACCTGCCTGAACCTTTTTCAGAAGTATTTTTTACCTATTTAAAAATACCTACTTTGTAGCTTTTTAATTGTAAAAGGGATGGCAGATTAGATTTGCATTACTGAAAAGTTAACATTGTCTTGTCTTTCTTTGAGTCTTATGGTTTGGTTAAAATAAACACAAAATTGGCTAATTTTATTTTCATTTTTTAAAGTTTCTAAGTTTATTTTGTAAAGCATTCTAATGTCTATCAAAATGCTCAAGTGTAGGAATAGCCATGGGAAATGAATCAGAGAAGAAGTGCCTGACCTAGAGAGATAATGACTATCTAAGCGAGCCCAGGGATATTTTTGAAGAGCTAAAAAAGAGTGGGTTCCTAGGCTAGTTCTGTAGAGCATGAAAGTAGATATTTCCTTTTAGTGTGTGTGTGTGTGTGTGTGTGTGTGTGACTTCAAAATTAAATGATTCCCATGGCTTGGTTGGCCTTCAGGAGGATGATCAGGCATTGTTAATCCAGCGTTGACATAACACGGGATGCTCCTCTGATGCTTGTCATGTGTGACTGGGATTTGGCATGTACAGTAGGGCACAGTTCCATTCAACAAGAGTTATTAGATATGCTGGAGTCCAAGGCATGGAGATAAATAAAACGCATTTTTCCCCCTATAAGCTGAAATAGTAGAGAAGAAAAATGAGACACTTAAAAAATTCCAGTTTAATATACTGTGATAAGTACTAAGAGAGTCTGTCTTGAGTCTGTTAAGACACTCTTAGTATAATATAACCATGTGAGTGACATTCCATGACCTTTGACATACTCTGTTGGTTAAAAGCAGGTCACAGGTTCTTCCTGTACTTAACAAGAGAAGATGATGCAAAGGCATGTCCCACTGTGATTTCCAATGCAGGTTTTGGTGTTCTAGGCTCTGCAATACACAAATTGGAAGAGACGTTGAGAAAGCCAGTCTGTTATACTTACACTGTTATGTTTGAGGCCAGGCAAGTGGCCCTTTGTGGCTGAAGTCTAGGACCCTGGGAACAGTTCACTACAGATGAAGCCGGAGAGGCAGGTGAACCCAAGGTATAAGGGTCTGGTGTGTCATGATAAGAGTAAGGAGAGTTCACTGTCTTTCTTCAAGGAAGACAGTGAAGACTTCACGCAAGGAAATGATACAATCAAATCAGAATTTTAGAAAGATTTAAACTTATCTAAATTTAAATTTAAAGAGAGTGTATTAGGCTTTTTTTGCTATGTAATAAATGAAATAAATTGATAATAAATGAAATGTAATAAGTGAAATAAAATATATTTGTATTGCTGTGTAACACAAGCTTAGTAGCTTAAAACAAAACACATTTACTAGCACATGTTTTTGTAGGACAGAAGTCTAGGTGTGCTATCTGGTTGGGTTCTCCACCTAGGGTCTCACAAGGGCAATATGAAGATGTTGATGGGGCTGGATCTGGAGGCCCCAGGGAAAAATCCACTTCTGAACTTTGGCTTGTTGGCTGAATTCTGTTTCTTGTGGTTGTTGGGAATGCAGTCCCCATTTTCTTACTGACTGTCAGTTGGGGGCCTGTATCAGCTCAAGACCTTGCACAGGGTCCCTTTTATCTCAGCAATGGAAAATGTCCTTTCTGTCAAATCCCTCTCATGCTTTGAGAAGGTATTTTGAGTCTCTCTAAAATACCTTCTTCTACCAAGTAGAAAAATCTTTCTGCTTTTAAAGGGCTCATGTGGTTAAACTAGGCCCACCCAGATAATTCTCAATCTCCAGGTTAATGAATTAGCAA
This sequence comes from Suricata suricatta, assembly GCF_006229205.1. NCBI lineage: Eukaryota > Metazoa > Chordata > Mammalia > Carnivora > Herpestidae > Suricata > Suricata suricatta. The sequence goes on along the minus strand of NC_043703.1, from coordinate 30,311,996 downwards.
GCAACCTTAATTACATCTGCAAGATCCCTTTTTTACATTTGGAAACATGATCACTGGAGTGATATTTCATCATATTTATGGGTTCTGCACATACTAGAGGAAGGGATTACATAAGGATAATGCACTGGGATCATTCTTAGACCTCTGCCTCTCACATATGGGAAGTAGAAAGGGGTGGGAGCCTGCTGGCCAGTGATTGCTGCCTCCACCCACTGGAGTCTTAAGTACCAGGCTGGGCACTCAAGGTTCCTTTAGATTCACATGTCAGTGTATGATATCTGGAAGGGATTTTTGGAAGATAAGGCAACAGAAAAAAATTTCTGCACATGTCTGAGCTCAAGCTCTATAATGAGAAATCATACCCAACTTTCTACAAATGGTATGCAGTGTAATTCTATATTAGTTTTAACTCGGTGTCACTAAGTAGTTGGTAACTACTATCTGTGTAGCTGAGGAAACTGTCTTTGATCTGGTTTTGAATTGTGAATTCCTATTTTTTCTCTGTTCCTCCTTTCAACTATTTGTTCTGGATAGCTAGATTCTTATTTCTGGGCCCTTATTATCAAATTATGGGCTTACTTCTGCATTTGTTCAAAACACCATCTTTCAGCATCAAATCTCATGGATTTTTTTTTTTTTTGCTGTATCCAATATGCTCTGCAAAGTTGTAGCTGCCTCTTTATATCTTAAAAACCAAACCAAAACACCCCCCTTTATTGTATCCAATAGTGATGGTTTTAAAAAAACTGAAAATATACACTGTAAAGAGAAATTAGCTGGACAATGAGATAAGGGATAGAAAAATAACTTACACACACACACACACACACACACACACACACTGAATCTGCTTTTTATTCTGGAGAGTTCCCTTTATTTATTTATACTGTATACATAGCCCTTCTTCAGACCTGGGAGATCTGCTTGTTGTTTCTATCAGCTGTGATTCATAGTGGCTTGCACTGTGACCTTGGTTTTAATTGTGAACTCGTTCCTTGGGGCACTTAGGTGGCTCAGTCAGTAAGCATCAGAATCTTGATTTCAGCTCAGGACATGATCTCATGGTTCGTGAGTTTGAGCCCTGCATCTGGCTCTGTGCAAACAGTGAGGAGCCTGCTTGGGATTCTTTCGTCTCCCTCTCTCTCTGCCTCTCCTCTGAACATTCCCTCTCTCCCTGTCTCCCTCTCTCTCGCTCTCTCTCTCTCTCTCAAAATAAATAAATAAACTTTAAAAAAAAGTTTTTTTGAACTCATTCCTTCTGAGGGCCTGACTCAAGGAAGCTTTTGTTTAACCCGTTTATGCTTCCACTATTACAAATGGCTACCAACCTGTGCCTGCGTTTGTCCTCCTTAAGGATATTGACTCAATAGGGGAGAACTCAGATCCCAGCTCACTTTTCTTTTTTAAAGAAATGGGAGAGAGGGCTTCTTTGGGAGACCTTTTCTCCCCATAATTGAAAGCTTTGGTTGCTATGGATGGGAGGGACTTTCTAGCACCTCGCTGGCCATCATATTGCATCGGAATCAGATGTAGAATTGTTCAGGCACAAGGTAAAGATTACATTTGACTTGTGATTATATTAAATATTTTTTTCCCTGGCTATAACAACTCAATTTTTTTTTCACTTCTCACTTCATGCCCATTGATTTTGGGTAATGGGGCAGAGTTATATGATTACTAAGTGAATGTTGATCCAGGCATTGAGGCTAGTGGGGCTTCTGACATAGGTTGAATATATATTTCATTTTACTTTTAATAAGAAATAGAATAGTCCTTTAGAACAGAAATGCTTGGCATTTATTAGTAACAAAGGCCTTTTATTCATGGCAAATTACATTTCTAGAAAAGTATTTCACTAGGAATAATTATTTGGACTTTGATTTTCTGTAGAACCAATGCTATATGATGAATAGAATTTCATGTCAATTATTTAAAAATGTTCCTCAGTTATGTACTTACGTGCATCTAATATATCGAAGCTGGAATTTGATTACCCTCTTCTGTGATTTTCTCAGCACCTTGTGCATTCTTAAAGTAATTGTGTACAGGTCTGTCCCTAACTGAAGAATCCTCCCTGAGGGTGTGGGCTGTCATCTCCATGTCCCCAGAAATCACAATACCGGCATACAGTAGTTATGCAGTAGTTGTTTGTTAAATAAAAAGCTAGAGAAATATCTCATTATAAAACTTTTCTGAAAGAAAACGAAGTTCATTATTACAAATGAAGGAATTCATTAGTACAAGACACATTTTTGTTAAATAAGTTATCTTTTTATACTACTACTTGTTTATCTTCAGTCATTATAGTTTTGATGATGAATATAAGAATGAATTTCAAAGGGGAAATTTAATCATGAGGGAATAGAAATATTCTGAAAAGTAGAAAAAAATTTTAAAGTTCAACTAGAGTTGTATGAATAAATGAGCAAATAAAAACAGAAAAAGAGTGCTGATATAACGGATACATTTTTTCTTAAAAAATTCTGATATTTTTTTCTTAACATCAGTCTTAGTTACCTCATTAAAGAGTTGTGGCCAGTGGAGGATGAGCCAAGAGCCGGACCACGTATCAGGTGTGGAACTTTAGTCATATCTCAGAAATCAAGATTTCGGTTTTTGTAATTATTAGGGACACATGAAGCATTTTTAAAATTCCTGGGGTGTTCACAGTCTTGCTATTTTCTGGTTTTGTGTCAATGGAAAAGTGTCTCAAATTTTCCACTGTGAAGACAATTTACCCAATTGCTGTCAATCTTCTGTACTTTGGCTCCTCATTTTCAGCCACACGTACCCAAGCACACAATCTGAGCTCCAAAGTCCTCCTTTTGTGTGTTTGCAGGACACAGTTTCTGCACAAAGAGTGTAATTTCAGACACTCCCTTGGTAAAGCAGAATGATATCCAGGGTGGAGAAAATGGTTACAAGTGTTTTTTTAAAAACTGCAGTTTATTGTCAAGTTGGTTTCCATATAACACCCAGTGCTCACCCCAACAAGTGCCCTCCTCCATGCCCATCACCCATTTTCCCCTCCCTCCCAACCCCCATCAACCCTGTTTGTTCTCAGTATTTAAGAGTCTCTCATAGTTTGCCTCCCTCCCTCTCAACTATTTTTCCCCTGCCCCTACCCCATGGTAAAGTGGTTTGTTTTTGAAGAAACACCAGTTGCTAGGCAGGTATTGCTGCTACAATTAAGTCACTAGAACAATTGCAAAAGCTATTAATTCTTTATCTTCTTAAGTAGTTTAGTAACAACAAAGTTCCTTGAGTAGTGTTTCGAAGGGACTTGGAGTTGTATATCCTGTGTACAAATTTCACCCTCTCTGAAACCCTCGAGTCCTCTGTCCCAGAAAAGAGTGCTCTGGTTAATTTTATTTCCCAAGCATGAAGTACTCTGCTTGATAAATGATCTTGGTCAAATATGTTTTCTTCTTTGCCGCTTTTCCTTATTAATTCATTGAATCCAAGAGTTGAAAGGAATCTTATCTGGATGATCATACCATCCAGATTCTCAGGAAATGAAGACTTTGCTCTGACAACTTCTGCTTTACACAATAATAAAAATAAGATCCACCCTAAATCTAGTCTATACAAAAGTTATCATTAATAATTAAAAGCATATCTAAGTATTAACTAAACATGCCCTCCTCAATTCTCACCTATGTATTCTATTTGTGCTTTGTATTCTAAAGCTATTTGTGAAGTTTCTCTTTGATCGTTTTATGTAATCATCTAGTTTACCCCTCATTCCTGAACATTCACATACCGTTGCTTCTACTGACACTCAATTCTCATGAAATATGGAAGCCAGGGTGGTATGTCAGCTGCAAAGTGATCTTTGAAGGGAAGTTATTGTTCATCAATATTATTAACGTAGAACAAGCAGTCATCCTCTTTAATCTTGAGATTTATACTATGAACTTTTAGTCTCCTTACCCTTTATCTTCTTAGTTATTAGAAACAGATGAGCAGTTATTACTTTTGCTGTTTGTCTATAAGTCAAAGGACTTCCAAGGACTCTTGTTGGTAGGAAGTAAAAAAGCCTAAATATTTTAGTAGGGTTTTAGTTTTCTGCACCTAAGTTATAGCTAAAAAATATAAGTATAGTATTAGCATATTGTAGGTCTTTTCCCCAACTTTGTTTTTCTAATTTATTTTTCACTTATTTGCAACCTCAAAAAATACTGAGGAAAGGAAGATTGGGGCAAAAATTCACTATTTTTAATTCTCAAAGAAACTTTATGTAGATATTCTTGTTTCCATTTTATAGATGAGAAAACTGATTTTCAGGGAGGGTACTAAACTTGCCCAAGTTTACACCTAATAAGTGCCCTTAAAAATCATTATACATAGAAAAAGGAACAGTGGTACAACTAGAAATCCTATAAAACAACACACATAAAATTCACTCAGGCCTCCTCTTTTAATAGGCTTTAGGGAAAGAGGCAAACCCAGAGTAAAGTAAAGGAAAGAAATATTCAAGATTATGAAGCTACAATTAATAATTACTCAGGTAAAAATAAATCAATAATTATTTCCAGAAGATTCCAGAAAAGAAAAATAATGGGGATAGAAGAGAGCCATATTGAATGTTGAACCTTATGAAATTGCTTAGGAAAAATAGAAGGTAATGATAGTAATAATAGTAATATTACATTATATATATAAAGAACATACCTAATATCTGTATCTTATTTTATAATTTACAGATTTGTTTCTCACATATTTCATTTATTGATGAAGAGGATCATTCCCAAAGAAACATGAGAATTTAATGAAGCAAAGTTGGTCAAGTACCTCATGTGTGATTCTGGATACAGGAATATGTGTCCAAAGTCCTCTCTGCATGACTCACAGGGTAGGCATTCTGGTGACTGATAGCAACTGTAGGACTAGAAAATAGTTCAAGATAATATTTTAAAAATTTAAGAGATTCTGATAGATTCTCTTTACATAATAAAAATGTATGTGTGTGTCCTATCATAACAATAGGAGTGACCTGCACAACATAGGCAAGAGCATGAATTTGAAGTCAAAGAGGTTTGGCTTCTGATCTTAACTCACCTTTTATTTATTTATTTTTAATTTTTTTTAATGTTTTATTTATTTTTGAGAGACAGAGAGAGACAGCTGGAGCAGAGGAGGGTCAGAGAGAGAGGGAGATACAGAATCCGAAGCAGGCTCCAGGCTCTGACACAGCTGTCAGCACAGAGCCCAACGCAGGGCTTGAACCCACAAACCATGAAATCATGACCTGAGCCAAAGCCAGACGCTTAACGGACTGAGCCACCCAGGCGCCCCTTTAACTCACCTTTTAAATGATGGAAACTGTCACTTGAATTCTTTGGTTTTTATTTCTCTATCTATAAAATAAGAGGTTTGGATAAAATCAGTGGTTCTTAGTTGCAGGTGGGGTGCACTGCCCTCCTCAAGGTGTGTTAGGAATTGTGGGCATTTTCCTGTAGAAGACTCTCAGGTAGTCGCTCTGTGGCGTGGCTACATGTTGGCTCTGTAAATGCCCCAAAGGGCTTTCACTGGGATTCATGCTACTCACATCCACTTGTTCAGGAGTTATTCATCTTTACTAATTCTCCTACGGAAGGACGACACTGCCAAACAGGTTTTAGTCAGGAAAATGCTCATTTTTTTCTAAGTTTAAGAAAAGCTAGACAGATTCCTTTTAAGGAAATACTGTAAATACTCAGGTGCTTGATTCAAAGGGAAGATAGTCTCTATAGCTTCGCTGTGAGACATTCCAGTGACTTGAAAGGAAGAATCTAACCCAAATAGGATCAGACCACTAATCCAAGATACCTGGCCGTAGTCAGGTTAAACTCAGGCCAAACCTGAGTGGTCGGTTTTCTCTTGTTATTTTGCTTTCTCAATTTCCATTTAAGATTACTAAACCAAACTATTCAGCCTTGACATAACCTTCCTTAGGAGAAACTCAAGTATTTTCAAGGGCCGTTGAGTTTTACTTGAGTTTTTCAAGCAAAACTGGTTACCAAGAATTAAGCATTTTATTTATACTCTCAGTGGATCGTTTAGCTTCAATTGAAGATGCTGGAAAATTCTCAGGAAGTGAGGCATGCCTCATAACATGAGACATTTTTTCTCTATTTTGGGATTATTGCTGAAGTCACAAAGCGTCATGGTCTTTGAGTTTGGAATGTTTCCTGTGCTTTTATCCTTTCTGCGGTACGTCAAACAGAAATGATAAAGAAAGGCATTGCTCTGACCTGCTGGAAAATCTCGGGAGAAATTTCAGTTGATGAAGATTTCTTCTTCAACTTTGGAAAAGCAAAAGTTAATTTGGGATAAGTCAAGATAAGATAAGCATCTTGCCTTGGTAGAAGTCTGTGTGACCCAAAATATCAGCTTCTGGGAGTCTTCCCCTTTGTTAATCTTAGCTGGCAGATCTCTGCAAGGTCAGCCTAAGTCAGTGGAGGAGCAGCCATTATGTCTGTGAGACTTGAGAAAAGAAAGTTTCATAGACTGAAAATGATTGGTTGTGTTGGCACTTACAGTATCTAAAAGAAAAAGTGAAATTCAAAAAAGTCTGCAGCCTCCTAGGTTTTGCATGAGGATTTGAGAGCAATGGATAATCACCGTGTAATTGATTTCATTCTTAGGTAACTTGAACTACTAGTATGAAAAACACATTTACCTTTATTTTTAGAAGTGAATGTTTCTTGCAGTGGTTTGAGGAGGCTTCTTATAGATTGGATGCAAATTATAACTGCAAAATGAGGTGAAAACAGTGATTTACTAGCAACGTTCTTCCTCAGCTGCACCTGTGCTCAGTCATCACAGCATAAAGGATCCTAGGAAGTACCATCTACTCACAACCACAGTGGAAATTAAACGGGAAGTCTTGGGGAAAATTATGAAGCAGAGAATGTAAGATTTAAAAATATCTCAGGGGTGCTGGGGAGGCTCAGTAGGTTAAGTGTCAACTTTGGCTCAGGTCACAATTTTGCAGTGTGGTTTACAGGTTCCAGTCCTGGACTGCTGACAGCTCAGAGGCTAGAGCCTGCTTCAGATTCTGCGCCTCCCTCTCTCTCTGTCCCTCCCCTGCTCACACTGTCTCTCTTTCTCAAAAATGAATAAACATTAAAAAAATAAAATAACTTCGATTTCTTTTGATATATTGAAAGGACCTCTTGGTTTTATTTAAAACATTTTTTTTCTAAAATATTTTAATGTTTTTTATTTATTTTTTTTTTTGAGAGACAGAGAGAGACAGTGCGATCAGGGGAGACTCAGAGAGAGAAGGAGATACAGAATCTGAAGCAGGCTCCAGGCTCTGAGCTGTCAGCACACAGCCTGACACAGGGCTCGATCATGAGATCATGACCTGAGCCGAAGGCGGATGCTTAACTGACTGAACCACCCAGGTGCCCCTAAAACTTTTTTTTAATGTTTATTTCTGAGAGAGAGAGAGAAACAAAGTGTGAGCATGGTAGGGGCAGAGAGAGCGAGACACAAAATCTGAAGCAGGCTCCAGGCTCCAGGCGCTGAGCTTCCAGCACAGAGCCTGATGTGAGGCTCGAACCCATGAACTGTGAGATCATGACCTGAGCAGAAGTTGGACACTTAACCAACTAAACCACCCAGATACCCCTGGAAGGACAGCTTTAAAAAAACAATATTCTCTCCATTATCAGGCTCCCTCTCCTTCTTAAAAAATACCCAGAGGTGTCCTTACACCTGCCCTCCTAATTTGCTATTTTTAATTTATGTAAATGAGCATGAGTTCCTCTCACTGTAGAGTGTATTTGTATTTGTAATTATTTATCTAAACCTTTGTTTTTCCATTATAATATAAGCACAACTAAGATAGATGGTATTTTTTAGATTTAGTTTTGCTGATGTCTTCCCCAGAGATACGCACATAGTTGGTGCTCAAAAGCATTTGCTGAGTGGATTCGAATTCAGGATCAAATTATTCAGAGGTAGAATGCCTGACTTTCGTCTATAATTTAGTTTGACCATTTTAGGATTTGGGGTGAAGCTCAAAGAAATTGAGGTGGGCCATCTTAGACGACTTTGCAACTGGATAAGGTGAAATCAACTCCATAAATTATAAGTTATAGGTGGAATTGTTTGCCACACAGCCTTAGTTTATGGAGATGGGAAAGAAAAGCTGTGGGCGCCACCTGGTGGTAAATGTGCCACTAGTCTCAGGGCCTCTATCACGTGGCCGGGGCCTGTGACTCAGGCCCGTGCAGGGCAGAATAGTGAGATTCACACTGTGAGCTGCTTCCTGAAACCTGGAGGTTCCCGAGGTGAGGAATTCCCCGCAGCTGTTCATTCAAGGCCCCTCCTGTGCCCTTCTCTTCATGTTCTCCACTCCCATTTCCATTACTTTTTCTGTTTTTTCACGGATCTTGCCTTCTGTCTGCTTGTCTCTCCTTCCTTCCTTCTGCTGTGAGGCCCCCAGGGCTGGGAGACAAGAATATGATCTCATTGCCAGCGATATACTGCATATTCTGTAGCTTTCTGCTGTAACACAGGCCTCCGACCTTTCAGCAATATCTATCGCATATGGTGAAATTCATGGTAACTTCTTTTCCTTGAACACCAACTTTATGAGAAATACTGTGAGCTTCATCCTAGAAACACACTTGCAAGATCAGCATTTTTATTAAGAGTTGAGGAAATTCATACAGAGAGAAGATGCTGGTTATAATCTAAACTATTTAGGTGTGACATGAGAATTCAGGGTTATTTCTGGTCTAGCAGGGTTTGCTCAGTCCTTGAACTAGGTAGAAGAAACATTATTGAGAACACCTTTTTTTAGTGTGTAAGAGAATTGGTTTGATTTCTTATGAAGAGTTCATTCTGCAGATCAAAAAAATGGAATGAATTGATTTTTGATTTTTGATCTAACATACTTAAAATGGGCTAAGTTTAGAATATATATAAAAAGCAGATATTCTTCCTGTTCAGAAACTTGTAATTGACTATAAAGAGGAGCAATTGACTTCTGTCTCTGCTAACTCTGTATTCCTGTCCCTTTTCCTGTGCTCACGCCCTGTGCCAGCTCATGTGTTGAGAAAATCACTTACTCGGTGAGACAGGGCTTCCGTGTCAGCTCCGCAGTCACAGTCTACATTCCATCCTGTCGTTCATTCCCTTACCAGCCCACACCGGACTAGTGGAAGTGGCTGAAACCAGAGACTACAAACGGGAGGCTGAGGGGAGTCATCTGGCCCTCAGATGTGTTTCATTTGACCCACATATCACTTTATTAAAAAAAATTGGAGCCAGCATTTAAATATTAGGAGAATTCTCATAAAAATCTTGATTTCTAGATTATATATTAAAAAAAAACAACTAAGCACACAGGTAACACTTAGCTGGAAATGAGTATCTGCTGATGTTTATTCAGACTCATCCTTTCCAGTCAGCCATTGTCTCCATCACTCCATAGTATTGTCCCGACTCTGAGACCAAAGTGTTCACTCACAGTTATTGAAGAGTGAGTATGCGGACATTACAATGTTAGAATCCTCATGGGAGTTCTACTCCATTCCACTCCACCTGTTACTCTATAGAAACCGAAGTCTACAGACTCTGTTATAACAGTCTCTACCTCTGGAATGTAGTTGATTGGTGTAGTCCTAACCCAAGAAGCCCTTCGCAAATGCCACCTTACCATACCCAGTAATCTGGTGACTGTCACTAAGAGAAAAGGTGTTTCTCAGGAGTAAGATTTGAAACCATTCTATTCCAGTGATGCAAGATCAGATCTCTAAAGGAGTAGTGTTTGCCTTAGAGATGTGAATTCTGCCTATTTCCCACAATCTCTAGATCTCAGGAACCTTAGGGGTGGCTCAGGATGGCATTTGAGTTTCTTCACACTTATGGTTAAGAACCTTGCTCAGGGTCACACACTTAATAAAAGGCAGGACCAGTATTCAAATTCAGGTCAACCACACTCTAAATCACTGGTCTGGAGTTCCAGAAGTATGTATCAAATGCACAAATCTGTGAGATAATACATAACCTTATCCATACCATACAATTATAAAGATGACGTTAGAATCTCAGAAATTAGAAAATTGCCTTGATTTCTCTGTCTTATTATCACCCTGACTAATTGATTTTGTTTTCATGATGTATCTCAGATCTGTTCATTCCTCCATCTGCACCATCACCACCTGAGTCCAAGCAGTAACCATCTCTCCGTGGCCTGGCACAATGGTATCTGAACGGCTCAATGCTTCTGCTTTTGCGCCCTCTACCGTCTATTCTCCACATTGCAGCTACAGTGCACTTCACCCTGCTAGCCTACCATAAACGAAGTCTTGTCATTCCTCTGCTTAAAACTCTTCTGTGAATTCTTAGAGCTCCCAGAAAAAATTCCAGAATCCTTAATGTGCCCAGCAAGACCCTGCCTTCCCTGCTTCTGCCTGGTCTTCATCCTTACCTAGCATGGTGCTAAACTTCCCTTTTGGCAGCTCCTTCTGTTTCAGCTCCTTCTGTTTCCTAGACATTTCCTGGGATACTCTTTTTTTGTCTTCATCTTTGTCTTCTTCATCGTTGTCTCCTCTTCCCCCTCCTCCTCAAGTTTTTATTGAAATTCCAGTTAGCATACAGTGCAATATGAATTTCAGGTGTAGAATATAGAATTTAGTGATTCAACACTTAAATATAACATTCAGTGCTCATCATTGCCTTGAATATTCTTATCCGCCCCCCTTTTTTTTTTTGCTTACTTGGCCCAAATTGATCCTTTCCAAAATTCCTTAGAGAGATTCTTTATCACTCTACTTTAGGTGTTTGGTACATGTGTACACACACACACACACACACACACACACATTTTCTCACCATTCTTTGCGTTTCCTTCATATTGCTTCTTATTCTTTGTAGCTATGTACTTAATTAATTGTATTACTGCGGGGGACCAGCCCACACACCAGAGTCTAAGGGTCCCTGAGTAGGGGGTTGGTGTCGGCGAAATATCTACAAGAAAGAACACAGACTACATGAATGGTGGAAGAGACCACACTTTACTGTGAAACTTAGTGTCTTATATACCATAGGTGATTACATCTTTCTTTTAATGATTACATTGTTTGTAACTTCTTAGGAATTACATGTTTCAGAAAAGATCATTGTTTTCATGGAAGAGAGAACAGAAAACCAAAGACAGGAATGAAGTACAATACAGAAGATCAAAAAACATAATTCATCACTCAAAATACAGCAGCGGGGGTCTTATTTTGCGCATATAGTATAATATTAACTGAAGCTGATGACAAGGCTATTTTTCTTTAAAGGTTCAAACAATAGTCTGTGAGTAAGGTGCCTCTAACTAGGGAGGAAGTTTCAATCAGAAAATCTACCCATTTACTGAAACCACAATTACCAAGAGGTATGAATAATAGGAGAACTAACCCCAGTCTCTGATCCATTTAGGTCAGGCAGTCAAGCGCACTCATTCTCAAGTAGGGGGAAGCAGGGTCCCAAAGGCCACACAGCACTGTACCCCAGTCTCCCAGGACCTATGTTGTTTTTGTCCTGATCCTCAAATGGGGGGAGGGCCAACCGTTATCCAGGGTAGCGCCTTCCTAGACAAGGCTAGGGACTTTGCGATTACAGACGCGCCCCCCGGAGGTTTTGCCGTCACAGTGGAATCACCTCCGCAGGCGTTTTGGCTGGAGGGGCCCCTACATCTTACCATTTGGTTGTCAAACACCTGGACAGGGACATGTCTCTCGCTAACTATCAGTGCTCCAGCACTGAGCACAGATGACATTCTTGACAAATACTCATTCAGTTGAATTATACAAGGTGCGTGCAGGGACATGGGCTTTCCCAAAGCCTGACGAGCAAGAGGCAGAGAGGTAGTTAAGGGACCCGGTGCAGACTCTAATTCTCCTTCCTCCAGATAAGGATGTGACTTGCTGGTTCTGAGTTACAACATTTCCTTTAACGGACGTACTTGATAATTAGCAGAGAGTTTCCCAGAATGACATCAGCTCTGACTGGAAAAGACTGTGGCTCAGCAAAGTTGGGCAAATCTTGGATCATGCAAGTGTCCTTGAAAATGGAGGGAAGTGAAAACCTTTGAGGAAGTGTTTCCTAAGTTAGTGTGCGATTAGTTGTAGGATTGAGAGAGTGCTAATCAAAGCAGTCTCTCTTGTTTATGGGTTCTCCAAGGTCATTTTCCTGCTTCCTTGGCGTAGGTAACATTATCCTTGCTGTACAGTACAGGTACACCACAGGTGTCTCCGGCAGCCTTACTTTCCATCAGAGAACCAGTAGCTGAGGAGACCCCGCTGGGCTGGGTTCTTTCTGCTCTATCTGCTCAACTCACTTCTGAGAAGTTTATGTTCCCTCGGCTAATTAAGATGGGAACTCAGTTCAGCCTGCAGGGCATGTGAGAGAGAAGCTAGGTAGAAGCCTGGGATTGTCTTCTCCAGCTATTCTACAGCCTATGGAAACACTGAAGTCCAACCAAAACAACAACAACAACAACAAAAAACGGTTGTTTGAGATAGAATACAAGTTTAAAATAAACTACAATTATTAGGTCGTACACTTCTCAGAGTAATAGTACCCCACTCTTAGAAAGTATTTGCTAGGGGCGCCTGGGCGGCTCAGTGGGTTAAACATCTGACTTCAGCTCCGGTCACTGTCTCGCAGTTTGTGAGTTCAGAGCCTGCTTGGGATTTACTCTCCCTCTCTCTCTCTCTCTACCCCTGTTCTGCTCACTCTTTCTCAAGATAAATAAACCTTAGAAAACGTATTTGCTAAAATACACATCTCATGAACTTGTTATTTGTTATCCTGGTACATAGAGCTGTGAGGTATTAGGTGGCCTTGAACATTGATGTTTCCCTTCTGTTGGCACATTGTAATTTAACCCGTCACCACGCCTGAAATTATTACCTGTTGCTCTTGGTTATGTGCATACAATGAAGTGAACAGAAATTTGAGGCTTAATCTCTTCAGAATTCTTATGGACTCCATGAGGTTCCTTGTACGTTTCTTAATTTGTTTGAAAACTTTTAAGAGTGAATGTGTAGTCTTTGTTAAAAGAATAACACGCAAAGTTAAGAATATTTGAAGATGCCATTGTTAACTTCTAGGAAACACTAGATTTAACAACAGTTGAATGAAAAGGTTCATAAATAGTTACCTGTGACCACATATGATAAGTCTAACTTCTGAGACTAGAATAAAATACAACATTTCTTCATAGGTATTTGAGTGAAACAAAAGCTTTTTGGTCACATCATTTCTGTATGTACATGAAATTTCTGAAATGATCATCTTCCTATTAGAAACTGGAGTCTGTGGATCATTGAAAAAAGTTGGCTTGGGAATGTATATATGTATTGTGTGTGTGTGTGTGTGTGTGTGTGAGTGTGTGTGTGTGTATTCCCAAATCCATTTTACATACTGAGGAAACACCCACGCACACACGCTGACTTGACTGACATCCTGTCTAGAGAGCTTGCATATATGGTGACAGTCTGCATCCAGATCTTCAGTGGCCTCGCCAGCATTGCTGCGTCTGCTCATTGAGCCGTGTGCGTGTGGCCCGCAGATACAAGTGGCACCAGGACAGCCTGCACTTAGTCATCTGGAGACATCCTTATATGTCATATAAAAGTCATGAATATTCAGGGTGCAGATTTTCTCATGATCATTCTTAGGGGAACATACTGTGGATGAAAACCAAAACTAAGTGAAGCAGAAATGATAGACATTTTTTTAAAAAAAGGATTCATTCAAACAGTGACAAAATTGGCTCAATCCTTATGTTTTCTCCCCATTGAAACTTCTCTTAGTGGGATTGCTATGTTTTAAATGGTGTTCATGGAAAGCTGTAATCATTTTTTTATTATAAAAAAGATAATAGGATGAAATGGAAAGCTGGAAAATAATGATGTGAGAGGAAAAGTGTAAGGAAAGCAGATGAATAAAACAATCACTTGTTCTGAAGATGGCTGTTTATCTACTGATCATAAGGGCTTTTAAAAGATATTGAATAACACTTCACTCATGGGTCCACCTAGATTCCTCCTCAATCAGTCACAAAAAAGAAGTGAGCTTTTATATGGTCCTATTCTATGATATACTATCTTGATCATGGGGGAAAAAAAACCTTTAAAACTCACAGGTCTACCTTTTGAATTTTAACCCCATTCTCTGGAGCCTATGGAATGCCCGGGCTTTGGCCACTTGGGAATTAGAACTTTGTTCTGATCATCTGAGAGCCTGGCTGCATGGAGTATGCTGTGGGAGGTGGAAAAGACATAGGAGATGTGGCCCTTGTTATCAAGAAGGTGACAATTTAGTTTGAGAGAAATTGTCTCATTCCTGCATACACATGCTCTTGAGCTATTCTTGAAGCAGGGACTAATTATTTATCAAGGGTTTACTAGGGATGAAAAAACCTAAAAAAATTTTCTTAATGTCTTTATTTTATTTTGAGAGAGGAGCAGAGAGAGAGTGAGACACAGAATCTGAAGCAGGTTCCAGACTCTGAGCTGTCAGCACAGACCCTGACATGGGGCTCGAACCCACAGACTGTGAGATCATGACCTGAGCTGAAGTCGAACACTTAACTGACTGAGCCACCCAGGTGCCCTTGAAAAAACTTCTTATACATTTCTATATTCTGAAAATCCAACAAATCATGAATTATAGAATGTCAGCAGTGGGAGGGACATTAAGAATCATTCAAGTCTAGGGGCACTTGGGTAGCTCAGCCAGTTAAGCATCTGGCTTCGTCTCCGGTCATGATCTCATGGTTCCCGAGTTCGAGCCCCACGTTGAGCTCTGTGCTGACAGCTCAGAGCCTGGAGCCTGTTTCAGATTCTGTGTTTCCTTCTCTCTCTACCCTTCCCCTGCTTGCACTCTGTCTCTATCTCAACAAATAAATAAACATTAAAAAAATAAAAAGAATCATTTCAAATCTATCCCCTTGAAGTGCCAACTGGGGTAATTGTTTCTCTGAAACATTAGGAAGGAAAATTTTAGAGCATTTTTTGAAATAGAAATTAATAAGTTATCTGGGATATTGATTGATTTTACTTGAGCAAGTTTGAAGTGACCAAAATGTCTAAGCCAATCTGAATGTCAAGGACAAGCTGAGGTCCTTAATCAGAGGAACTTATGTCTTTGACCTTATTTTTTGGAGTACAGGAGAGGAAACTACAGAATTAACCTTAGAGTAACATGAGTAGGGATTATATATGTACATTTTTCTGAAGATTTTAGTTCATAGAATTTGACTGAAGAACTGCCATAATTGACACCTTAAATTAGGAAGTTATAAAAGGACTTGTATTCCATTTTATACATGAATTCAGAAATATCACCTTTTCCTGGAGTGAAAACTTTTAACAACCCAGATGTGTGATGTGCACATCAGTATTGCAGTGTACTATTATTATTGTGCTGATAAGGACAAGGAGTCTCACAGATGTTAAATAATTCTCAAGGTTACAGAACTTCTGAGTGACAAAGCTACCATTTGAAACTAAGTCTGTCTGATCACCAGAGCCAGGGCTCAGGATCCTGACTAGAGCCAGCTTGTTCCTAAGCAGCTAAGGGGCAACATCAGAAAATGGCCTTGGACACCCAAGTTTACAGGACAAACAGCAGAGGACTTCTCCCCCTACTTCTGTGTGGCTGGTGACCTCATTAGTTGTCGCTTCAGGGTCCCTGGCTACCCTGAATCCTCACCACAGGTTTGGTGGTGCTTTAAACTCTAGTGTTCCTTCTCAATCCACCTGCTATTCTTTTTAGAGCTCCTAACACCTGCTCCCAATGTGACATTAGAGCAGCATTCAGTGAGAGAGAAAAAATAGAGTGCGCTTACTCCACCTTGCCCAGAAGCAGACCTTATACAAATTAAAAATGAATGTTATTTAAGGGGGAGAGAGTTGGGAAATAGTATGGTCCAACCACCTGCCTTTACATCGCAGAATCAGAAGACTCAGACCAGGAGCGATCTGTAGGGAAGGACTTTCCTAGCTCCTTCCAGTGTTGAGTCACCCTCTTGGTCAGAAAATTTCATAGAAAAGGATGGAATCTTACTTATTAAGGAAGTTCTTACTTAATTACTTACTTAATAAAATTCACCACACATTGAGTGCCTATGATAATTGGAAAGCTGGTATTTTGAGAAATGAACGTTCTGGTTGAGAATCTCCCTCCGCTCTTCCCAAGTAGGTATCATCACTTATTCCTCAGCATTGAGCTCAACAAGCTAATGTGGCTTCTCTTTGGAGGATTTGCTCTGGTAAAGTAGCCCCTCAAGAGAAGTTTCCTCACCTGCCCTCAGCACCGAGCAGGACATAGCTCCAATAAGTACTCCTAAATGGATGAATCATCGTGAGGCTGGAGCCTTTAGAAGTCAGGTGCTAAATTTAAAGAAACTTGGGAATATTTACATTTTTAAAGAAAGTATAAGGCAGTCAGAGAAAGACAAATATCACATGATTTCACTCATATGTGGAATGTAAGAAACAACACAGGTAAACATAGGGGAAGGGAACAAAGAATAAGATAAAAACAGAGGGAGACAAATCATAAGAGACTCTTAAATGCAGAGAACAAAGTGAAGGTTGCTGTAGGGGAGGTGGGTGAGGGAATGGGCTAAATGGGCAATGGGCATTAAGGAAAGGGCCCCTGCTGGGATGAACACTGGGTGTTGTATTTAAGTGATGAATCCTACTCCTGAAACCAATACCACACTGTACATTAACTAAGTTGAATTCAAACAAAAGATGAGTCGAGGCTTTTCCGCTATCCTTCCAGATGCAAATTCCAGTCTAAAAACCTAGCCTGTTCATCAGAATTTCCCTCTACTTTTCTGAAGGCACAGATATTTTGTGTTTCCATGTTTCATCGCAAATGTTTCCCTTTGGCACTGCATTCTTCTACTATTAGGAAAAATCTGTAGATAGACGGACTCTTAATTTTCAGCAGTATCTATGGCTTTGAATAGTGTCACCTTCTTTCTTTCTCACAGCCTAGTTCAATAATGCATAGCAGTTCCAGGGATAATAAAGTCAGCCCAGGATGACCTGTCAACATGGAGAGAATAACAGAGACACAACAATGATGTGCTTTGGTGTGATGATGGTGTGGAAAATAACTTTAGATTCCACTGATACTGCTGTTTACAAGCGAATCCAGTCTTCTCTTCCCTCTTCTGTCCTTTCCCGCATCTTTCATCTTTTTGCCTAAGGGGGAGAAGTACCTACCGTCTACCTACATGGGTGGGAATGCTTCTGCCTATGAAGTCTCTGATGTTTTCAGTGACCAAGGCAAAAGCATGCATTCTGTTCTTTCGTTACACAATCTAAATGTAAGCATAAAGAAAAAAATACAGTGCAGACCATGGTGAGGCAGCCCTTGCTGAACTGCTGTTTGTGAGCTTTTTCCAGAACAGTGTGTAAAATCTGGAAGTTATCTGTCAGTAATTTGTTCTACTTGGACATTGCATGGAGACCTTAATATTTTATTTATTTATTTATTTATTTATTTATATTTAAATAGTTTACTGTCAAATTGGTTTCCATACAACACCCAGTGCTCTTCCCCACAAGTGCCCTCCTCCATCACCACCACCTCCTTTCCCCCCTTTCCCCTTCAACCCTCGGTTCGTTTTCAGTATTCAATCATCTCTCAAGTTTTGCATCCCTCTGTCTCCCCAACTCTCTTTCCTTCTTCCTCTCCCCCTGGTCCTCCATTAGGTTTCTCCTGTTCTCCTGTTAGACCTATGAGTGCAAACATGTGGTATCTGTCCTTCTCCACCTGACTTATTTCGCTTAGCATGACACCCTCGAGGTCCATCCACTTTCCTACAAATGGCCATATGTCATTCCCTCTCATTGCCATGTAGTACTCCATTGTGTATATATACCACATCTTCTTGATCCATTCATCAGGTGGTGAACATTTAGGCTCTTTCCATGTTTTGGCTATTGTTGACAGTGCTGCTATGAACATTGGGGTACATGTGCACCTATGCATCAGCATTTCTGTATCCCTTGGGCAAATCCCTAGCAGTGCTATTGCTGGGTCATAAGGGAGTTCTATGGATAGTTTTTTGAGGAACCTCCACACTGTTTTCCAGAGCGGCTGCACCAGTTTACATCCCCACCAACAGTATAGGAGGGTGCCCATCTCTCCACACCCTCGCCAGCATCTAGTCTCTTGATTTGTTCATTTTAGCCACTCTGACTGGCGTGAGGTGGCATCTCAGTGTGGTTTTGATTTGTGTTTCCCTGATGATGAGTGATGTTGAGCGTCGTTTCATGTGCCTGTAGGCCATCTGGATGTCCTCTTTGGAGAAATGTCTGTTTATGTCTTCTTCCCATTTCTTCACTGGGTTATTTGTTTTTTGGGTGTGGAATGTGATGAGTTCCTTGTAGATGGCTCAGCTGCGGCACAAGGAGACCTTAATATTTAAACTGTACTTCACTTCTGTTCAATCTGAAGACTTGGGTCTATGGAAAAAAGGTAAAAACAAAATTGTAGTTTAGATTGCTAGGGATAAGGATCCACTTCCTCTTCAAAGAATGACAATAAAAGTCTGCCATTTATCGGTCAAAATTTAGTTTTTAAGATCTTAAGCCAAATTTTATATATGGTAAAGAGTTTTTCTTTCTGATCAATTAAAAAACCCATTTGAATTCCAACTAAGTAACAGTGATTATTTTACTACCAATGTGAAAGGTAAATTGGGGGAAAATAAAAACTCCTGCAAAGTAATAGCTAACACATTAGACCTGTGGAAGCGCTGTGTAAGTATAGCACTCAGACAACAAATGATCCTCAAATCTGTTCTGAAATATTTGGCCTTTGGTAAAGGGGTCTGATAAATGGTCCAGTGAGTACTATGGCTTTTATGATCAACCACTAATACTTTGCTTATAAATGCTCAGTTTGGCAATTTGGCATGAGTGCATAAAAATTTGCACAAAGTGAAGGCTCTTGACAAAGTAGTATTTGACAGCTCACATGTCTTAGAAATGATGAAATATTTAGTTCTGAGTGCATGGGAAGGTGAGTGTTAAGGGTTGAATATTTGTGTCCCCTCAAAATTAATTGGCAGAAGCCCTAACCCCCAATGTGGTGGTGTTTGGATGGGGGTCTTAAGGAGATAATTTGGTTTAAATGTAGTCATGAGGTATAGGAATAAAAAAAAAAAGGAAGAGAGGCCATATTTTTCTCTTTCTGCCATATGAGGATACAGCAAGGAAAAGAGTCCTTTTTCAGGAAAAATAACTGATAGACATTGAATTACAGATTATTCCTGGCTAGCGTTAAGCTTTTGACTTTCAAATAAAATCTCAGACTAAAACCTCAAAGCAATGTAGAATAAATTAACTTTCCAGGTTAGTTTTTTTTTTTTAAGTGTTTTGTGTAAGGTATTTTTTATAGCATTGGTAATTTTCCAATCCTTTTGCTGCGGACTGTTAGAAATTGTTATTTCAACTGAAAGTAAAAGGAGGGGCATGACATTGAAGAAATAAACACAAAGATCTTTTTTATTCCAAACTATAGTATTTTATGTGTGTATAATTCACACGAAGAATAGATAGAAAAATATGTGGAATTGGAAATTCAGAAATTTATTTATTTATTTATTTATTTATTTATTTATTTATTTATTTATTTATTTTTAAGTAGGCTTTATGCCTAGTGTGAAGTGAAGGATCTCAAGACCCTGAGATCGAGACCAGCGCTGAGATCAAGTCAGATGCTTAACTGAGTGAGCCACCCAGGTGCCCCAGAAATGTCTTCTAAATCAACTTACTCTAGAGACCTTACATTGCATCCACATCTGAAAAATCCAAGATTTGCCAAAATAGGAACTTAAAACATTTCTCAATTCAGTGTTGAGTATGACCTTTACCCTTTCTTCCCTAACTGTTCTTACTCCTTAGGCAAAATCTCATCAACTTGCATAGCTTTAGATAATATCCATAAGCTTCTGATTTTTATTTTCTGATCTCCTTTCTCCCCAGATCTCACACTCATATATTCAACTTGCTATTTCACACTTATATTATGAACTTCAATTCTAATTTGCCCACAGATAACTCCTAATATTTCTTCTCCAGCCTGC
Source organism: Suricata suricatta (assembly GCF_006229205.1). Lineage (NCBI taxonomy): Eukaryota > Metazoa > Chordata > Mammalia > Carnivora > Herpestidae > Suricata > Suricata suricatta. The sequence continues at coordinate 30,291,886 of NC_043703.1, read as the reverse complement.
TTCTCCTCTATCTTCTTGAACCCAGTATTTAGCACATGAGTTTTTAATTGCTCAGGCCAAAACTGTTGACCTGTACTTTCTTGACTGCCCTTTCTCCCAATACATTTTCAAAATATATTGACTCCACTTTCAAAATATATCTTGAACCCCAACCTGTTTCAGTTATTCGTCTTTGTGCAACACTATCCCAGATCCATTGAGATAGTTTATATTCTTAAAGTTTTAATTTTTCCTTTTAATATAGGTCTCTGGGCCTTCTGAAATTTGTATACCTAGTGTGAGATTGGATTGTATTTTTTTCCCTCTCTCTCTCTTTGTATTTAGCAAGTTTTCTGTTGCTTTCAATTTTTTTTTCCAATGCTGATATTGTGAACATTGAGACTCTAGTCACAGAACCAGCAATTGGCTTCTCTGTTTCTGGTTGTGAGACTCTGTCTTTGTCAGTCTACCCCCTGAAGTTCAGAACTTCTAGTAAAGTCCAGGCTGACAAATTATCTGCCTCTTCTCATGAAGGAGAGTCTTACAGAGTTTTAGTTTTAAGTAGTTAGCATGAGTCTTGTTCCCTGTCTTATATAGAGATCTTCTGGCCCATCATCTCCCAGAAACTCAGTCCTCTTTACTATCACCTACTTTCTGTCCAAGAAGTAGTCCTGGAGCTTGGATTTAAGGTCCACTGTTTTAGTTTTGTATTTGGTCCACTGATTCTGAGCCTAATTTTGTCTCATTCTTTTTATCTGTTAATATTTTATCTGCCTTTGTCATTTGTTCAAGCAGGAGAGTTGGGTTAAGGCAGGGACACAGCTATGTGGATAGAAAGTCAAAGATTGACCTTGGTGATAAACTTTGACTGTGGTGCTTTAATTAAGACAAGTAGTCCCAAAGGTGGCATTTCTAGTACCCAAGGTAGACTGATAGAGAAGGTGTTTTGAGCCAAGAGTAGCTTTACACATCCTTCATATCACATCTTCCAGTACCATCCAGAGAACTTGGGAGCAGTTATCTGACTTGATGAGGGAAGCAGAGGATATTCTCTTCAACTACATGTCTAAAAATATTATTAATGATATAAAGCAACCTCAGGATGAGTGACTTCAGATTGAGTATTAGGACGTTATTGCTTTAGCACAGTAGCAGAATTTTGTACACCCCCATTTGTTTCTAAAGTATCAATTAAAATGTATAGAACAGTAATTGTGTGTTATAACTTAGTGTGATAAATGTTTTCACACAAGACATATTTTTATCCTTATTTTATAAATGGAATCTCAAAGGGTTTTATTACTTGTACAGTTGGAGTAGTCTGGATGTGAGCTCCAGAGTCCAATCTGTTTCACGTTGCTCTACTTTTATCGATGAGATGAAAAGCAGTGGGCCCCAAGACAAAAGGTGACTAATGAGATTGATATTAATATCTTTTCCATTTCATTTAGTTCTCCTTATAAATCTTGGCTGCCACCATTCCAATATTCCTCATTCATTCATTCATTCATTCATTCTTCTGTGTCTGCATTATGCTAGCCATGGTTTTTCCTACAAAGTCAAATAAGACACGGTCATTTACTACATGGTCATTAACTTACTACAAACACTTGTTCTTCCTTAATAACTCTGAAGTGTTTTATATCTAGCAACATAATGTGTATATATTTTCATCCTTAAATCCTTTACAAAATATATCCATCATTTTTGATATAAGTGGGTAATTAAATGGACAGTTAAAAACCTCTTTCAGATATTTACTTTTCTTTTTTTTAAGAGTTTGGTTATTTTGAGGAGAGAGAGAGAGAAAAAAAAAAAAAGAGCTGGGGAGGGCCAGAGGGAAAAAGGAGGAAGAGAGACAGATAATCCCAGATAGGCTCTGTGCTTTTAGTGCAGAGGCTGATGTGGGGCTCAATCCCACAAATGGTGATATCATGACCTAGGCTGAAATCACGTGTCAGATGCTTAACGTACTGAGCCACCCAGGTGACCCCAGATAATACTTTTCAATGGAACTATTTCTCTAAAGAAACAATGTTTTATGTAACACTGAAGGTCTACATTAAGAATATTTTTATTATCTCAGAGTAAAATTCTGCACTTGCAAATAAGACATTATAATAAATATTAAAATTCTCTACAGCAATATACATTGCAGAATACTAAATACTAAAATAAATGCATGGTTCCTGTGCACACAAATTCATGAATTTTCCCTCTACTACTTGTGAGTGCCTTAAGCACAGATTATGTCTCACCTGTCATTTTTTTCCCCCACTGACAACTTGGCACCTGGTGGATGCTCAAAACATATTTGTAGAATGCATTATTTATCGAATGGATGGATATTTGTTGTTATTGGTTGAGTGGATGTACTGTAAGGAAGAATGGATGCATGAAATGATGACCGTATTTATATGCAACACTCTGTAAGATATTTGAGACTTTACCATGTGTCTTTAGAAAAAAAAGCCTGATAGTTTTTTGGGGGACATTAAAAAAAGCCTGATAGAGTTTTGGGGAGTGTGTATTTAGTATTTGTCTTTTATTCCCAACTTCCTCTTCTGTATCTCACTGCCAGAAAATTTCTGTTATTACATATTTGAAAGGATAATCCAAACTATATTTTTTCTGTATTTATCTACATAACCTATTGCTTAGATACCTAGATTATCAATAAAAGCTTGAAATTATTTTCTTGTACATAGAATTTCATTACAGTGGTACTCACTATAATGAGCTATTCTGTGATACCATAAGTTGTTTCTAATTGTTGGATGAATGTAAGTAATAAAGACATGCCATAGCTTTCTGCTTTATGATTTTTTTACATTATATTTATATATGTCACGTAATAACCCCAAAAGAAGCTACTCTTTTTGTTTTAATTTGCACACGGGAAAATGAAACTCTGAGAAGTGAAGTGACTTGTTTATTTCACAGTCATGCCAGACATTCTTCTGGGTAGGAAGAGACAATCATTGCCTTAAAAGAACTTACAGACTTGAGGAGTGGGAGGACGAATAAAGAGATAATTACACTAATTGCACTTCAGTAAATAGAATTATGCTTAATGCATGTACAGGGTGCTGTGAATACATGTGGGATGCATATTTCTATCAATTTGTGCAGAAGTCTGTGGAAGCTCAACCAAGTGTATGGTTCCAAGTACAAAGCTCATTCTACCATAGCCAACTTTTCTCTTTATCTTTTTTAACGTTTATTTATTTATTCAGAGGAAGAGAGAGAATCTCAAGCGGGCTCCACGCACAGCAGCATGGAGCCCAATGCAGAGTTCAATCTCTTGATCAGGAGATCATAGTCTGAGCCAAGAGTGGGATGCTTAACTGACTGAGCCACCTAAGTGCCCCTCTCTCCCTTATCTTTGATTCAGTCTTAGACCTAGTGGAAGTTGGTTAACAAAAGTAAATATGACATGTGGGAAATTACCCTTCAAATGAAGAAAAGAACATGACAATGTTGGCATTTTGATGTTTTAGATACTTCAAGAGAAGGTTACTAAATGAAATGGGGGAGTGGGCAATGAGGGAAAGAAAGCAGGACTCCTTAGCAGCAATACTAGTAAACAGTGCACTTCAGACTCCAGGCCCGTCTGTCTCAGTCACCTGCTCAGCGAAACCCCTCCAGTCTTCCAATACACACACACAGGATTTTGTGACTAAGGAAGGGTGAGGTGCATACTTAATAGTACCTTAAAACTGCGTAGATCATTATGAAGATTCTTTTTTTTCTACTTCTTAATTCACAGCAACTCCTGGTTGAACTAGAGAGGATTTTGCTTTCCAGTATCTCTTGACTGGGAATAGAACATTCATGATAATGAAATTCTAGACAACAGAAAATGGATGTACTGTAGAGTTCCTTGGTAATGAGATTTGAAAATAGAATTTTAACTGGAGACTAATATTAGAATATTCCTGAGTAATATCTGACCTTTATGGCTTTGAGCACCAGAGCTTCCTTCCCTTGCATATTTGCATTTCTAATATCCTGAAGTCATTTCCTGTGTGTCAGTTTTATCACTGCCCCACTGTTTAACTGTGCTGCCTATCCCCTCCCTCAAGTGTATGTTTCACCACAAACTTAGGACTGCAGAACTGAAGTCAATTTCAGAGTAATTTAAATTCCAGTGATCAAATTTTCTGGTTTCCTGGCCATTAGCTTTTCTTTCCTCATTTCTTCTGTTCCCATTATATTTTTAGGAGCTAAAAGTTTTTTGACATATAAATATTTCCAGCCTGTTCTTTTTATCTTGTACCTCATTCCCCAACGGGGATGCTGCAATAATTCTCGCCTCTTCCATTATCTCTCCTTAAGTAATGGCTGAAGTTTTTTGTCCTGTCTGAAGAATATAGATTTTCAGCAAAATTGACAAATATTATGATTTCCACTTCAGTTAAATATTTACTATTTTGTGAGTCTGTGAATAATTTCTTTATAATTGTTACCTGATGTCATCTTTCCTTGCCAAAGGTATAATTTCTTAATCAATTTGTTAAAATCTATGTAACATACAAAAATATTTGGTTTTGAGGGGACTTGGCTGAAAGCCTGAAATTGTTTTTGGTATAATATGTATTTTTAAAATAACTTCATTGAGACATAAGTAAATGTATATACACAAATACACATATTTAAAGAACAGAGTCAATGAGTTTTGATAAATACATGAAGTCATGCAATTACCACCAAAGTCAAGATTTAGAACACATTCATCATCCCTAAAAGTAATCTCTTTTTCCTTTTCAAAGTTCACATCCTATGCACAAATCGTGGAACCTGTGAACTACTTTTATTTTCACTATATTTTTTGTTTTCTGTAATGTCATGTAATTAGAATCATATATCATTGACTGTCTTCTAACATGGTTTCCAAGGTTTCATTTTTCTACCACCTCTATTTTACAGATAAATAACTTGGAGAACAGTAATATAAATACTACAGGAAATTTTGCTGAAGATAGGTACAGTTTTACAGAAGTCAATAGAAAGTTACATAAGGATCTGTATATACAAATGTATGTTTTACATATATATATACACATACACACACACACATATGTATGTGTGGAAATGGTGGCAATATTGACCCACACATGTATGTGGTTTATTCTTGGAACAATCTTGCCAACTAATTTATGCAAAAGTTAGTGGTACAAAGCATTGTTCTAGTCTCATATAGGATTAAAAGAGTAACAAAACAGTATTTATTCTTATAAAAATTATGGTATAAACATAATTCTATAAGACAAATAGGGTCGGTGTAATAAGGTAGTGCAAAGAAAGTGTATTGAGTACTTAAAAAAGGTAGGAGGAATTTGAGATATTAGAACAGGCTTCATTACAATGATGGTCTTTGGATAGATGGCCTTGGTGGGTGAATAGAAGTTTGATGAGTAAAGACAGTGAAAACTGACATGCCAGGCAGAGAAAACTACATGAGAAAAGCCGAAGGGTAGGAATTAAAAGAGTGGAAAACACTGGGGGAGAAAGCTTGGCTCAATAAATAGTTGTTGAGTGAATGGAAATTTAATATCCTATTCATAAAGTTGTCATGTTCCTTCACTCACCCCACGTTGGGGGTCACTTGTCCAGTCTAGCCGCCCCGGCCGTGGGGGCAGTAAATCTTTGCAGGTTCGTTCCTGAGGGAGGGAGAGAGAGAGTAGGGCAGGAAGGGGAGCACAGAGAGTGAGGCAAGACAAGCGTTTTCTGATCAAGCCTCTTCTTCTTTATTGAGAAAACACTGTATCTTATAAAGGTTTCGAGGCGGGAAAACAAGGCAGCTGACCTAGGTCGGTTGCTAGGAAACAGGGTTAAGGGATTAAGGCTGGAGTAAAAGAGGAACCAAACTAAGGTTTTCTCTCCTGCCTTTATGTTATTCCTTCCTTCGGTCTCAGTGGGTAGTTCTTAGTCTTCAGCTGAAAACAGCCTCCTGGACACATTTCACAGCTCTGTGCTTTTCCATGTCCCCTCAAACCCCCCATGGCCTTAGCCTATGTCTCAACAGATCTAAATTCTAAACATCCCTTTAGTTGGAGCTCAAAGGCCGCCTTTATCAGAATGCTTCTCTGATGCCCGGCCAGAGAATGTTCTGCCTTCTCTGAATTTACGTGATAATTTTCTATATCACTTTCATGATAATTTCTATTTTCTAGACCCTATTGGAGGCAGAACCTGCATTTTGTATACTTTGAATCCCCAAAAGGCTATTGGGTGCCCTCGGAGTAGACACATATTCAAGTTGCATTCAAGGTTCTTTTTTTTTTTTTTTACTTTTTTATTAAGCACTATTTGTCAGACCCTATGTTGGTGGCTAGCTATTCAATAAATATTTACTAGACAAATGGTTTACTCATCACTTGCTTTGGGGGTAAACTGAAGAGCAATGTAGTCTGAATGAAAATGTAATTTGGAGACAGAAAAAGAAAAAGGAACAAATCAGAAGTATATCCTCTAGCAAATTATAGAATTTCACAAAACCATTTGAAACCTTGCTTTGTTTATGAAAATCTCCACAAAAATCTAGCAACCCTGAGAGCAGTTTGAAAAAAATGATAACCTGGAAGAAATAAACGTTTTCTCAACATGGAAGTAATTTTAGAGAGTTTTGTAGTTTCTTTTGTAGTTATGAACATGTCTTTTCAGTAATTACATAGTGACTAATTTTACATTAAAGCTAACCACTTAGCTTTAAATTTATTTGATTCTGTAGTTCAAGTATAGACTGGGAAGCTTTGAATGGAAAGCTAAGTATGGGTTATAACAATAAGGAATAAAAGAAATCTACTTAGAGTTCTTTCCTTTTATCTAAACAAATAATCAGCTTTTATGATTTCAGGGGCATTCATTCCTCTTTCTTTCCTTACAAAAGCATTCACTCTGGTCACAATTTTCTTTGTCTCTTTTGATTACCTTGGGGTCTCAAGCTAACACACCACCTCTCACTCTCACTAACTTCCTGAGTCTTTTTCCCTCCAAAGCTGATGTGGTTGAGGACCTTAGTGTAGCACATCCAAAGGACTTTCCTGTTCAATTTCACCAGGATTTAAAAAATGAACTATAAGTATTTCATTTTAGAATTATTAAATGTTAACTGAATATTTTGGGAAACAACATCAGGTAGTTTGCCCCAGAGGGTCGCAGCCACCCTGCAGACTACCCACCTTCAGGTTAGGGCACCTGAGTGAGTCAAAGCTATTCCCAGGATGAATAAGCAAGGCTCGGGAGAAAATAAATGATCAGTCTGGGGCCAATTCACTTTGGTACAGCAATGATGATGCGCTTATTCATAGTTGTTGGAGAAATGGTGACACTTGGCTGGCAGTCTTTGTTTACTTACTTATTCCCCCTCTTTTCTAGGAGATGCAGCAGAAGCTCCTATTGTCTGTATAATGCTTCTGCAAGCACAGTGAGTAGATCGATTACTATCTTCTCATTAACTTGTCTAATATTTTTTGTCCCTTTAGCCAATGCCTACTTCTGCGTTCCTCACTGAGGCCTCTTTCTTGCCTCTAATATCACTCTCAAAAATGGAAGCAGTTTTCTATGTCAAATACCTACCAGTTTTCTTTTTTTGTTTGTTTGTTTTTTGTTTTTACTCCTGTTGCTCTACTTTCTAAGCTCATATTTAAAAAGCAGAGAACATGGGGAATTTTCTCAAGAGTTCTTCAAGATTGACAAAGCCAGCACTTTGTAAATAGTTTCATCTTACGGATAGTTGGAAAACTGTCCTTGCATAGGAGACACATGCCCTGGGAAAATTTTTAGAAAGAGCTTGCCATGTGCTGTGGATGTGATCCAAACAAGGAAGGATCAGTGAATGTTTGTTGAATGAATGAGTGAGTGAATAAGGAACACAAATGAGAGCTGGCCCTACTAGGCTTGCAGGAAGGCCATTCATATTTTACTTTTATTTATTTTTTGTTTGTTTGTTTTTAGGCCATTAATGTTTTAGAACAGAATCTAGGATTATAAATACTATTACCATCTGGCAGACTGGGTCCTGATTATGTTAATACAGTCTTAGCAACAGTAGTTTGAAGGTAGAACATGTTTTGAGCATGTGGTCAGTTGGGAGTATGATTTCTAGTGAAAGGCTATTGTATGATTGTGGATCTCCTCTGCAGTCTTCTTTTGTTTATTTTTAACTTTTTAATTGTTTTAATACTGAGAGCGAGAGAAAGGAAGAGAGCGAGAGAAAATGCATGGGAGAGCAGGGGAGGGGCAGGGGAGGGGCAGAGAGGATCTCAAGCAGCAGGGCTTGATTCCATGATTTGGGATCATGATGTGAGCGAAAATCAAGTCTGGAGCTCAGCCAAAAGCCACCAGGCTTTTGAAAAAAAAGTAAGTAAATAAATACATCTTTGTTGTTTGGGAAAGAATAAGAAAAAATAAACCCTGCCCGTGGAGGTTGGCACTGGAGGAGAATCTCATGGTCGAAGAGAATCTGACAAGGCTGTCACCATCCCCTTGGAGTGTTTGCTGTCTCTGTCATAGCCTCCAGGGACACAGCTTGGCCTTCCACTTTTTGTCCCAATTTAGAGAAAAGACCTTGCTCTTGCTTTACTGAGATATGGTAACTCAATAGCTTAAGTGAGATATGGTAGAATATTTTTTAATCTTGATTATGAAAAAATCAGGAATAAAAAGGAAAACAATCACAGAGCAGCATTGTGCATCTGCTCGATACTCACATGCTTGCATCTTATTCTCTACATCAGAGGATGGCAAAGTTTTTCTGTAAAGGGCCAAGGAGTAGTAAATATATTGAGCTTGTGGACCGTGCCGTCTTGTGTTGTGACAGCTCAACTTTGCAGTTGTAGCATGAAAGCAGCCATAGGCGATGTATCAACAAATGTACTGTATTCCAACAAAGTATTAGGAAGTCAGGCAGGACCAAATTTTGCCTGCACACAAAATATATATTTGGTTGGAGGTTCTGTCTTTTCCTTGGTTCAATGACGTCAAATATTCAGGGCACCCCTGAATATCATTCTCTATAGTCTAAAGTGTGTCCTACCTTTATAAAAAAACCATAATCTTGCCCCAAAATGATACAAGAATTGGAACATCATTGTAAAATGCAAACACATCTAATTAAGAACAAGAGACTCATTTCCTCATGAAATGTTTAGAAACCTAATACAATTATTCTTGTTACTATTAGATCTGTTGTTTATTCAAGACAGAGCATGCACATATGGGCGCATGTTTGCTTTGGGTTTCTCAGTGAATCTTGCATAATGTAGGAATAGTTTACTGCGGAGGTCAGAAGCATGCATGGTATAAAAGGCTGGGAAGGGGCTGCACTAAGGTTTAGAGAATGGGGGTCTATACCTCTGTATGTATTCTACCTACATTCCAACATCAGCTGTCACCGAGTCTTTTGTACACAAAGTTAGTCCCAAACAGATCACTTTTTTAGCAGAACATACCAGGAATCCAATCTGTGTCTGTTATCACTCGGAACTGTCGTTCCAAGTCAAAAGGTTAGGTCAGTTTGGGATGAAAGCCTCCGATTCCTCTCTGTGCCTTTTGAAGTTAAAACTGACTTAACAGCGGTGGTGTCCCGACAACTCTCAGGATGACCGTGTGGCGGGTGCTGTACCCGTCTTATTCCAGAGCAGCCGTCATTGGCTGGGCTCCCTGGAGATTGTATGCCCACATCACTTCATAGATCTGCACGCCAGATGTGGTCTCGTAAGTCTGTGCATCTGGTCACCTCTTGGCTCTGCACATATGATCCCCCCGCCACCCCGTGTCCCTTTGACAGATTTCCCTAATTATGATTATCAGTATTTTGGAGGAGGCCACGTTTTTACTCTCTGGCACCATAAACTGCTCCAGGCTCATCTCAGGTATTTACTGTCTCAGTTCATGAAACTGCTATTTCCTTTTCATTCCAAGGAGCCTTAGTTCCTTTTATGGGATTATGTGGATGCATTTCACGAGATCTGGATGCAAGGTGTGACAAATAGCATTTGTCACTTAGGACTAAAAATGGTGTGTGTGGGGGGCTCCCTCTTGAAACCTTCTGTTGAGCACTGTCTTTCCAACACCTGTGTTAAGGGTGGAGGTTCATGGTGGGAGGAAAGTAAGTACTCACAAGTTTTAGGAATTTCCAAAGAGGCACCACTGGTATTGAGGAAAGGCCCTTACCATTTAAAATTTCTCATCACGGTGTATAAATGAAAAAGAAGGAAGGACAGTAGCCCTGCAATCTCTGCCATCTTCCCCTACCTGTGACCTCTGAGCTGTGACAGTGGATGATGAGAGCCGCTTCATGAGATAACTTGGACTTGGAGGCTTTAAACTGAGATGCTAAGGGCAGCCTGGCAGGGTTACCTGTTGTGTGCATTTTATACTCTACAGGGAGTAGACTGGGCCTGACAGCTGGATTCCGTCTCCTGACTTGGTGGTTAATATTGTGATCCTTATAGGAATGAGAGGAATAAAGGATATAATAATATTATGGAAAAGGACTTGATGACTTACTACATGTGGGATAAATTGGGAAGAGAAGTTTGAACAACAGACCTTTTCTGGCTAAATGTGGTTGGTGATACTTGAATAAAAGTGAGGATCTTAGGCATTGATACAGGGTCTACCAGAAGGTTGAAAATGTGCATTTGGAACTCAAGGAGATCTGTTTGAATTGATTCAGGAACCATTTTTATAGGCGCCCTAGTGAATTCTTTTCTTCCAGGGGTCTGATACGTGCCTTGAAAATTTCAGTGTGTGTGCTGGAAATAGTAATATATGGATGGATTTTACTTCAGAAGGGATACATGAGTTGAATATGAAGAGACTTTAAAGAATAAAACTCAATTTATTCACTCATGTCTTTTTAGAATATATGAGTGTTAAAATCAAGATGTAAATTACAGCAACAACAGAAAAAGATTGGTTCAATGAACTGCCAGCGACAAAGTTATGAACATGTGCTCTATGCTCATGTAAGAATTGCTGTGATTACAGGAGCTATTAGTAAATTGCATATTTTAAAAAGTATAAATTACTTTTTTTTGATAAATGTGGAAGTTATTTCAGGGTTATATTTATATTTCATTTACAAGTTACTTTTCTTGAGAGATGTAACTCTCATTTTGCAGTCTTATTTTTGTTTCATTTAACAGAGAGTAATAGTCAACAGTTTGTAACTATAAACTATTAGTGCCTCTGGTAAGTGGTGTGAATTAACTGCTGTAATTATATCTCTGCTGATTGTTCATGTCAGTGCACCTGACTGTGAACTGGAGAGGGCCCAGAAACGCCTTTCCTGTATCATTTGTACAAAATGTTGGAGGACAGTTTCGGCATAAATCTATAAAGGAAACAACCGAAAAGTTAAATGAGAAATTCTACTTCTTTTAAAGCAGATTTAAAAATAAGTCCTATGTTCATGGGAAGAAAGCTGCAAGATGACTTTTAGTTTTCTGTAAGGTGTCCCTGAACAGGATCAAGAATGAAGTGTGTAGTTAACTAAGCGTACCACACCCACAGTGCAGGGCAGCTGGGTAGTTCTATTCCTTCTGTGCCCACCAACATCATTTCTGTCATGTCTTTTCCCGATTGTCGATGATGGCACAGAGATATGACACATGTGTAGAGCTCTTGCTCTCCTCTCCTGGACAGATGGCAGACAGAGCTTAATGATCACTGTAGCTCTGATGTTTCCTACTGTTGACTCAGAATTCTTCTATACATAGTGGTCCAAATGATTTGAATTCAAACACATAACATAACCTATTTTAGCTATCTTTGTGCAAGAAGAAACACAAACTCATAAGAATACCAGTAGATTTGGAAACCACAATTGCATTTATCCAAAATAGGAATAGTCGAGAACAGGTGATTTTTCAGTATAAGCATTTATTGATTGTGCCCTTGATTCAGTTGTAATTTATCTTTCAAGGAAATTTTTTAAATGTTTATTTTATTTTTGAAAGAGAGAGAGATAGAGCGAGCGAGCATGTGTGTGCATGGGGGAGGGGCAGAGACAGAGAGGGGCACAGAATTGGAAGCAGGCTCCAGGCTCTGAGCTGTCAGCATAGAGCTGGAGGTGGATCTTGAACTCACGAACTATGAGATAATGACCTGAACTAGAGTCAGAGGCTTAACTGTTGGAGCCACTCAGGCACCTCTGTAATTTATCTTTCTGCTCTTATGTACTCCTTTTAAATATCAGCACTTTAGAATTGAAAGTTCATTGGGATTTTACCAAATTAAAAAAAATGTTTATTAATTTTTTTAGAGAGCACCCAAGTGGAGGAGGGGCAGAGAAAGGCCAGGACAGAGGATCCCAAGGTGGCTCCAGAGCTGACGGCTTTAGCACTGACAGCAGTGAGCCTGATGCAGGGTCCAAACTCACAAACTGCTGAAGCTCAACTGACTGAGTCACCCAGGCGCCCCTTGCCAAAATCTTTTCAATCAGCTTTGGATCATGGCCACTTTAGACAGGATTCCATTCAGGTCCGTTTTTGTCATGATGCCTCCTGACGTAGTAAGCAGTAAGTTGGCCAGAGCTTAAGCCCTAGGACAAAATCAACCAGAATCTATCAGAATGTTGTTTATACTTAGCATGTCAATGAAGTCTTACCCAAAGAAAGAAAAGTAGAGAGGAGAGAAAATGGCAATTGGGCGGTGTTCTCCACTCCATGGATTTAACACCCTTTTCCTTTCTACCCGAAACCAACCATGTTCTCTGACTCTTGACTGGGACAGGCCTGAGGCACAGTGCCAAAGGGATCTAGAAGGTTCTGTCTCTCCAATATGGGTTAATAGTAAGTGGAGGTCCAATGGCCTGGTTTCAGTCTTTAGTCTTGGTCTAAAGCTTTTATGTGCCTGACTTTCTCTGTAAATTAGAAGAATGTTATAAAAAACATCTTAACTACATAATTTTACCTGTGAATTCCTTCTAGCTTCCTTTTCTTGTTCTCTCTTTTAAACAGAGCATAAGCTTTGAACTACACAGAATTGCCCAGGTTTTAAATTGAGGGACAGTATGAAGCTTCTCCATGCCCTTCCTTCATATTCTTTACAGTGTAACTGGCATTATTTTTATTTTTTTTCCACCTTTGAGGAGTACAGAAAAAGGTGTATACTCTTAGGTAAAGAAAAGACAAACACAAGAAAGCAAATTTCTAAAGAGTTAAGGGCATAACAAAAAACTTATAGGAGAATAAATGTACGTGGACAGACATGTGGGAATATGTTGAAGCTCAGTGGTAATAACAATTTATAAAACAACTTTTCAAGCACCGAAGTAACATATATTTAAAAAAATAATAGTATGCTTAATGCTGGAGCGCCTGAGTGGCTCACTCGGTTCAGTGTCTGACTCTTGATCTCAGCTCAGGTCTTCATCTCAGGGTGTGGGTCCAAGCCCAGCTTTGGACTCCATGCTGGGTATGAATCCCACTTAAAGAAGATAGTATGCTTAATGCTGGTGTGATAGGGGTGAGATTTATATTGCTAGTCAGTGTAAATGATTAGAATCTGTATGGAAAATAATTTAGTAGTGTGTAACAAGGGTCTCTTGGGCCCATCGAATCAATTCAGAAAGTTGAATAAATATTTCTGTAAAAATATTAGTAAGAGTGAAATTCTAGAAGCATCATAAATATGCAGCAGCAGAGAGTTAAATAAATGTTATCAAAGGGATACCATATAACATGGTCATTTGAAATGACATTAAAGAATAGTTAATGTTAACCGACCAAAATTGTTGTGTAGTAGAGTCTATCAAAAGCATATAATTATTTTAATTATATATATAATATATAATATAAGTAGAAGGTAATACATTTATATAAATCACTGCTAAGTGATTTTCTCTGAGGGATAGATGTAGAAATATTTTCACATTTCTCCTTTAATTTCATTCTGTGTTCTCTAGTGTAGAAATGAAAATGTATTTCTTCAATAAGAATACTAAAATATACTAAAAAGTAATAGGTAGGGTTTTGAAACACAGTTTTAATTTTTAAATTGGTAATGTGTCAAATTATGATATACCTAACAATTTCAGTGAACAGACTGTGTCAGATAACTTCCTAATTTCAAACTACACTAGCACAAAATGTGATTTGTTACTACCAATTATAATGAATTAAGAGGAGATAGTCTGGGGAGAGGAGGAAGTTTAAAATGCAAACAAAAAAAAATTGCTCTCTCTCCAGAAAACAAATGAAAAGATCACAGAAGATATGCTGTGTATTTTCCCTGCTGTAGTTTTCTCTCTGGGAGTGAATTATTTTGTCAGCAGCATTAATTCTCTAAGTCAGTTGGGATGACCTTTCATTGTCCTTTAGTGAAATACTGGTCCAGTGATCTTAAAGAGACAGAGTGGTGCCTGACATACTCCCTAAGAAGCTTTGATATTCCCTTCTATGGTTTCTTAGGAGGAGCAGGGATGTTATTTTGGGCCTGTTAACTTTTCCTTATTTTTTTAAAATAAATATTTAGAGAAATTTTAAGTATTTTTAAACTAACACTTTGAATCAGAGCAGCCCCAATATTTTAAAACTTCACAAGTAGTTAAATTCTTAAGAGGTTTATCATTTTGTGTTGATTTCCAATGAAGCTCAGGTTTGAAGTGTAAATCTTGTTTTTGAAGACATTACAGGTGGATTGGGGTTTTCACCCCACATCCCTTTCAATCATAGGAAGCTGCTGCTTCCGGCTTTACAGTGACTCCTTTTAACTCACAACTAAATAAAACAAAGAACACTGTAGATCTGAACTATAGCAGCCTAATCTTGAAATTATTAAAAATAGATGAACCAGATGGCAACCCTCCAGGGTACATCATCTGATGCAGCTATCAGATTAGAAGTTTCCTTTCATAAGCAGACTGTTTAATTCCACACTTTATTTAGACTTCCATTAAAAAATTGTGCATTGAATGTGAAATTGTCTAGAGGCCAATTACTTAAGGGCCTGACCCAAACTATAGGAAATAAAAAATGTATTAGCCAATCTGTAACAAACAGAAGTGCTCATTAAATTAGTATTAGTACAAAAACAATACACTTCCATCCATAAAATATGCATTGGCTTTTGAAGACATCTTGTCACCTCATTGGAAGGCTTTTAATAACAGTGCGTTTTGAGCAGCTGCTGTATTTCAGATGTGAATATTTCGGCCTAACAGGTTTATTAAGGAACTCACATGTTGTAACAAATCCATAAGGTAGCCAGAAGATATTTCAAGAGATGAGAGCTCTGTTTAAGTAGTTTTGTGGGAATGAGGTGGAGGAGAGGGAACCAAGGCCACGAACAGAGATTTTTGCAAAAATCAGCAGATTGTAGCAGAGTGACATGAAAACTTACCTCTGACTTCTTTTCTGACACCCCAAATTATCCCAACTAACACACTCAAGTTCCTCTTTGTGAATGAACAGCAGTCGTGTTAGTCAGGGAGCCTGGGGTTCAACCTGAGGATTATCTGTTCTACCCAGTGTTGGTTAGTCTGCTTCCCTTTGTGCGACTGTTGTTACTCAGTAGCTTTTTTTTTTTTTTTTGGCCCTAATAAAAGGAACTGTGACTGAAGGCACTCAT
The DNA here is from genome assembly GCF_006229205.1 of Suricata suricatta. Taxonomy (NCBI): domain Eukaryota; kingdom Metazoa; phylum Chordata; class Mammalia; order Carnivora; family Herpestidae; genus Suricata; species Suricata suricatta. Next base: position 30,276,325 of record NC_043703.1, on the reverse strand, counting down.
TCTCTGTCTGTTGGTGCTGTCCAAACACAATGAGAATACATAGCCTTTCTTTCACACACTGCCCAGACACTTAAAAAAAAATCAATTTGAACTGCATCAGCAATGTCAGGTTTATTCATGTTTAAGAGAAAGCGAAGTTTGCTCAAACTTCTCTAATTTTTTTAACATATTATTTTTTTAAGTTCATTTAATTATTTTGAGAGAAACAGAGACAGTGTGAGTGGGGGAGGCGTAGAGAGCGAGGTAGAGACAGAGAATCCCAAGCAGGCTCCACGCTGCCGGCAGAGTGCTTAACATGGGACTTGAGCTCAGAAATCTGGAAGATCATGACCTGAGCTGAGACCAAGAGCCGGACGCCTGGCTAGGCCACCTAGGTGCCCCAGATTTCTCTAATTTTTACACCTGGCTAGGAAATACCTTTTCAGTTAGTAATTGTTTCTTTAATATCTTATAAAATAAATGTTTATTACAAAAAACTTGATAGAAGAAAGAAAACATCCATGTCACACAGTTGTTAACACTTTGATAAATTTCATTTCATCCTTTAGGTATGTATATGTACTTGTTGACCTGGTTTATTCAAGTGATTAAAAAACGTGTCCTGATCATGGACAAGGTGCTACACATTTTGAGAAAGACTGAATAATGTGTCTGTCTCTGTGTCTGCATGCATGCTATCCTCATATGACTTACAGTTTAGTGTAGAGACACAGTATAGAAAGTTCTATTTGGGTAATAACACTATATATATGATAGGTATAATATGTATCCTGCTTTCTTTACAGTATAATATAATGAGCATTTCCCCACTTATTAAAATTTAGTGACACTGCCATTTAAAAGTTTATAATATTTTATACTATGGGTATTTTTTGTTTTATTTAGACATTTCCCTATAATAAATACACAAGTTTTTTTATTTTTATTTTTAGAAATTATTAAGAAATTAAATTTGGTACTTATATTGCTCTTTGCATTTTAGAATGTTTTTAAGTGGTGACTTTATGGATCAGAACTCAGAAAATTTCAAAGTTTAACACAACCAATTCATTATTTTCCAAAAAGCCTATTAACTTACACTACTGGGACACCTGGTGGCTCAGTCAGTTGAGTGTCTGACTTCAGCTCAGGTCATGATATCACAGTTTATGGGTTCGGGCCCCACCTCGGCCCCACCTCGGGCTCTGTTGTGACAGCTAGCTCAGAGCCTGTAGCCTGCTTCAAATTCTGTGTCTCCTTCTCTCTCTCCCTCTCCCCTGTTCATGCTCTGTCTCTCTGCCTCTCAATAATAAATAAATATTAAAAAAAACCCCTTACACTATTGATAGATTATATTAGAGTGGCAGTCATACCACTCCTTTACCAATTTTGTTATTTAAAAAAATTATTGCTAACATCTTTTGTTGAAAATAGTAAATCCTTATAGTAATTTACATTTTTTGTTAGTAAGTTTATTTAAAACGCATAACACGTATATAAGTCTATAAATTTATATTTTGTATATATGTATTTATAAAATTTATGTTTATTTTAGCAAATTTTGCTTTTGCTTAATATTTTTTTGGAGTCCATTTCATTGCAAATGGCAAGATTTCATTCTTTCTATGGCTGCATAATATTCCATTATAAATATATATATTTATATATATTTTATGGTATCTTCTTTATCCATTCACCATCAACTGATGGACATGGGCTGCTTCCATTTCTTACTATTAAAGATAATGCTGCTATAAACATAGGGATGCCTGTATCTTTTTGAATTAGTGTTTTTTATTCTTTGGATAAATACCCAGTAGTGTAACTGCTAGATCTTAGGGTATTTCTATTTTTAACTTTTTGAGGAAATCCATACTGTTTTCCACAGTGGAATAGTCTGCATTCCCACCAACAGTGCATGAGGGCTCCTTTTTCTCTACATCCTCGTCAACAAATGTTCTTTCCTATGTTTTTAATTTGAGCTATTCTTGCAGGTATGAGATGATATCTCATTGTAGTTTTGAGTTGTGTTTCCCTGGTAATAAGTAATGATGGGCATCTTTTCATGTATCTGTTGGCCATGTGTATGTCTTCTTTGGGGAAATATCTGTTCATCTCTTCTGTCCATTTTTTGAGTTGGATTACTTGGGCATTTTGTTGTGTTGAGTTTTATAAGTTCTATATTTATTTTGCACACTAACTCTTTACTGGATATGTCATTTGTAAATATTTTCTCCCATGCCATAGGTTGCCTTTTAGTTTTGTTGATTGTTTCCTTCACTGTATAGAAACTTTTATTTTGATGTAGGCTCAATAGTTTATTTTTGCTCTTGTTTCCCTTGTCTCAGGAGATAAATCTAGAAAGAAGTTGCGGTGGCCAATGTCAAAGAAGTTACTGCCTCTGTTCTCTTCTAGGATTTTTATGGTTTCAGGTCTCACATTTTAGGCTTTAATCCATTTTGGATTTATTTTTGTGTATGGTGTAAGAAAGTGGTCAGGTTTTATTCTTTTGCACGTTGCTGTCCAGTTTTCCCAACACCATTTGTTGAAGAGACTGCCTTTTTTTCATTGGATATTCTTTCCTGATTTGTCACAGATAAATTGACCATATAACTGTGGGTTTATTTCTGGATTTTCTATGCTATTCCATTGAGCTATTTGTCTGCTTTTGTGCCAGTACCATACTGTTTTGATTAATACAACTTTATAATATGACTTGAAGTCCAGAGTTGTGATGCCTACAGATTTGCTTTTCTTTTTTAAGATTGCCTTGGCGATTTGGGGTCATTGGTGGTTCTACATAAATTTTAGAATTGTTCCAGTTCTGTGAAAACTGCTGTTGGTATTTTGATAGGGATTTTTTAACCACTGAACAGTGATTTGGGGGGATAGGGTTGAGGGGCATGACATGATGATCATGACTAATGAGAAATCTCAAGGCTCTGAATATTTCTAGTTAAACATTCACTCAGCGAGTAGGGAGCCCATCATTAAGTCTGGGAAAGTAAATTCTAATGCCTTAAATGAAACAATAGCTTTTGAGAATCAGTGGTTTTTAATATCTAATTTTCATTTTTCTTTTGGACTGAGGAAATATCTCATGTTGTGGTCAGTTTCCTTATGACTTCAAATAAATAAATGAACTTTCTTTTGTAATGATGCTGAATTGAAGAGACGATATAGCCTTCTAGCTGTTGACATTTGGGTGTCACCACCATTCACAGATTGCACTTTAGAAGCCACCTTTCTTCTTTTCTCTTTTTGAGACTTAAGAGAAATTGCATTTGCCCACATTCCCATGTTGTGACCAGAAAAAGGAGAAACAAATATAAAATGTTTATCTGAGCTCAAGTTTGGAGAAAGTAATTTTTTAGACACAAACAGAGAAAGATTTTCTTCACTGGCTAATATGACACAGGGCAGGATAATTCTGTAAAAGTTTTGGCAATATATTACTAATTTTTATTTACTTTTCTAGTACAAAATTCTGAAGATTATTTAACCAAACAAAAGCAGTTTTCTTTAGCGGAGCATAGTTTTTCCTTTTTTTTTTCTTACTCTTTCTCTCCCCGAGGAATCTCTTGTCCTCCGAAATTCAGCCAGAAAAGCAGGTTTCTGGTGAAAAGAGCTGAAGTCCAAGCAGAACAATAATGTATCCTTACTATTCTGAAAAGTAGGCCATTTGCCACATGTTGTCAATTCCACAGAAGCAAATAAAATGATATAGTAATTGTTATTATACATTCTTGAGTTTTATTCTAAGATTATGATCATGATAGATTCTTATTAAAGTAAGATGTACATTAATATTAAATAATTTCATACGGTAGGTATCAATCAAAATAGAGGTTATACCTTTTTACTCTATACACTTCTATATATAAATGCAAATTTGTTAAACAAATTCAAATAATACTTACATGTAAAGTAAAAATATAATATTAAGTTTCCACCTTACCTCCATTTGCTTCCTTCCCTAGATAAAATCATTGTTGAAATTTAGCACATATCCCAGGACTTTTCATGGCATGTAGATATAGGTAAAGAGAAAAATAGAAATACAGCTAGATAGTTCTAGGATTTTAAAAGAATATGAGATCACACCATATCTATTTTTCTCTAAAAATTTGTTTTATTTACTTAAAATATGCCTTGTTGATATTTGCTAATATAGACATCGTAAGTGCTAGGTTTTCTTCTAAAGGATAACTGTGTTTATTTAAGCCATCCCCTACTAGAGGGGACATCTGCGTACTCAGTTTCCGTGAGGAGTTGGGATACAGAGAAGCATGAATTCACATAGAGGCAGCAGCCAACTCAGCACCTCAGAGCCCTGAAGAGGCTTTGAAGGCTCATCTCTGTGGGGATGTGCGCTTCTTTCATGTTTCAGCAATCCGCATTCCTTTCTTTCAACAGCCTCTGAAATCATAGCTTGTCTTCCGTCCTGTTTTCTTCCAGATACATTCCATAACATATTTGGTCAGCTGTCCCACGCTGCAGTGATTTTTATGATGTCCCTCCGTCTGTCAGAGGACTGTCACAAATCCCAAGTCATCTGTTAGTCTTTCCTTCTGGGGCTGTTTTTCAATCCAGAAGGCAACTCGAGTCATGATAAACTTTGCCCTTTTCACACCCAGCCTGTTGCATTTCCTCCTTTCTCTTTGAGGGAGTCCAGTGTTATCACTTGCATACTTTTGATATCCAGTAGGGTTGATACTGTTTGCCAGAACACAAAGTAAACGGCATCAGAGAAAGAGGCCACAGCTGAGTAAACAACACTTGTTGCGGAATATACTTGACATTGGGTAAAATGATAGAGCACTCTTGGCTGCGACATTTATAATTTTGGCTGGGATTCTTGGTAGAATATGGCTCACCAGTTTTCACTTACTGACAACTCAAGGGATGGGAAAAACACAAATACACATTCAGTGACACATCCATATTATTTACTGTAAAGGGTTATGATATACAAACATATCATATACACATATATTACATATCAGTAAAATACTTTAGAGACAAAATGAGTACACATTAGTGTTACATGGGCATGGCCAGTGTACTACATGTGCATATGTATCTTTGTGTGTACATGTGAATATGTTTGTAGCATGCATTTCTGAGTGAAAATGCTGGGTAAGAGGTGATGAGGGATTTGCCAGATTGGTAACACAAATAGAAACTAATCTTTTTGTTGCTCAGTTCACTACTTCTGAGGATATTAATGTTATAAGCTAGCTTGTTATAAACCTACTCTCTCAGAGAGACTACCCAGAAAATATAGACAAAATTAAAGGGAAATATCTGTCAGAATGTATCAGAGGGCCACCGAGTCAGCAAGGACTCAAGGGGCCAAGAGCGGACATTTGGTACCATTTTCCCTTTCAAAGCATTTGCCTATTCTCATGGGGTTTGTGAGATTTTTTAGAAACTGAGAAAACCTTTTTGTCAGTCTTGAGGTCTCTAGGATAAAAAACTAGAGTCCAGGGACTACCAAGAAGGAAAGGCCTAGTATACACCCAAGTCTTCCACTTCGTACTGGTGACGGACCACACCTCAGAGTTAGAGTGACCCTTTTTTATGTCAGGAACAGGTTTCACCGACCCAGACCCTGAAGCTTTGCTCTGAAGCATCTCGACATGACTCGGATTAGGCCTCATAGCTGCCTGCAAGGAGCCCGTCCAGAGACTCGGGTCCATAGTCTTTTATATGAAGCTTCGGCTCTCAGTCACAAGTGACTAAGCATAGGAATAAATGAGATTACGTGACCAGAATCTGTGGAAAACAGACATAGATCCACGGGCGGTCCAGACATTAAAGCTAATGAACAAGGACGTGAAGATAACTGTGCATTCCAGTGATTATGGCTACCTGGTTCACTGGGGTGTGGATGCAAGCTTACACAGCCAGAGTCATGAGATCTGTCACCAGCTGGTGCTCTCTTGCAAGCCACTTGAGCTTACTTTTTTTTTTTGCTTTAGCTGCCATTTTCTCTATGAGAATTTCCACTTAAAATGAACTTCTTCCGCTCTTTTGCACGCATGTTTATAACTTGCACCTGAAAACACCTTTCTGAAAAATGACAATTAATCCCCAGTTCTTCTTTTCCCAGCACTCTCAGATGACTTCTTTCCAAATCTCTAATCCCCTTTCTCCCATACAATTGTAGAGTCAGCAGGGATCTTAAGGGAGAGGAATACCATTTTAATTGGAGATAGCCTTGGAGATTTCTGGGCATCATATATAAAACTATAGAAAAGTAGAGACTAGGTATCTTGGATACTTTGCAAGTCTATTTCTTGGTAATAAGCTTGTCATATTAGGACATTGATCCTCAGTCCCTAATGCAGCAGAGAAATAAATCAGGTTATTTTTTCCTGTGGACTCTGGTGTTGGGCACCTTCGCTGCTCTACTGAACTCACTTGCAGTTGAAGATTTAAGGGTCCTGTTGGTGAATGGTTGAATTTGTCTCCTCAAATGAGGAGCATCATTTTCACTTATGTAAGAGTTATAGACAACTAAGACTTATTTTAAAATGTCTATAACCTTTACAGAACTCCTTATTGAGAGATCTATAGGTAGGAAGTGGGGATGTATAATCACTTTTGTAAGAGAAACCATGTACTTGTTATACTTTTCCTCTTTGGTATCAGTAATGCCCCATCCCCATTCCTGTTCCCTCATTGTTTTAATGAAGTGGTCAATAAAAGTATCTTGTCTTTACAACCAAAGGGACGGACTTATGACCCAGAGCTGGTCAAAGCTGGGTCAGTTAGAGTTCCCTTTTTATAGATACATCATCCCCCCTCCCCCCACACACCACTGAAGTAGGAAGAGGTAACAAATTTTCTTTTTTTGATCATGGGGTTTGTAACTGGGATTTTTTGTGGTCATATTTTGCCTCCTGTTAATCTTATGGATGGAGACAAGAGAGGCCGTTTGGTCATTTGACTTCTGACTCTAGGTTTGGCTGAGACCAGTTCTAGATCTGGCTCCCTGGTCATGTGAACCAACACGTTACTTTTCTTCATTAGGCAGGCTTGAATGGTGTTTCTGAAACTTGAACTTGAGCATAGCCCAAAAATGAGAATGGATAGAAATTACTCAAAATGAAGAACTATTTAGAAAGGAGAACCTTCTCTGATTTATGTAACAGTGAAAAAATTTATCAAATCTGAAGCAGCTCTAAGACAGCTGAAGTGGAGTTGGATTTTAGCATCTTTACCACAATCCTGATAACTTCGTATATATGGTGCTTAGAAAATATTGTACATATTCTTTACATGTGTAACTTTAAAAGTCATTTTTTGGTCCCTTTTAAATAAGAAGAATCTGTAAGAAACTTTTATTATAGAGAACAAACTGAAGGTTGCTGCGGGGGATGAAGGGTGGGAGGTAGACCAGTTGGGTGATGGGCATTAAGGAGGGCACTTGTGATGAGCATTGGGTGTTACATGTAAATGATGAATAACTAAATTCTAGTCTTGAAACCAATACTATACTATACTATATACTATATATATACTATATACTTACTATGTTAACTAACTTGAATTTAAATAAAATCTTGGAAAGAAAAAAAATCAGAATAAAAACGGAGCTCAAGAAATAGGTCATTCTTTTAGCATGACTTAAAGTTCTATATCAAACAGTGAATTATTTTATGTTAAAATTATTATTATTAAAATTTATTATAGGAATCATTCAAATATATTTTTGAGACAGTAAGATATTTATTTGTACCCTTTTACATATTAGTTCTTATAAACTATTTAAAGGAATGAAGCTGCATTTCTTTGGAAATATTGGACAGTTGAAAAGTTTATATCATACTGAACTTTTCTTCATTATTTGGAAATAGAGGAATTTTACCACTATATTAATATTTCTCTGTTTTTAGCCTTTGAGGTTAGATGTTTTTGACACCAAAGATCTTTCTTATGCCGTGGTCCTTGAAAAATGCAACCTTGACTGAAATGGAGTTAATCTATAACTGTGAAACAGTTATTCACTTATTTGTCAAAATCAAGATGTGACATGTTAATTTATTTAGAACATATACTGTAAAATATATTTGGAGGATTATTAGACATTAATGAAACTTGATGAAAAATTTTCCAAAATTAGTTAAATATAATTGGTTATACTGAATAGTTTGAATCTCATTTCTACTCCTAACTACTCAAATAGTAGTTGAGAAGTTGGTTGACCACAGATATCATTGTAATTATCCATAACTGCATAATAGGTTGATGCTCGCTATTGCTTTCTAGATATATCAATTCATTTGCCTCAATTAAATTTTTTTGATATTTACTTATTTTTCAGAGAGAGAGTGAGAGAGAGAGCACATGTTTGGGAAGGGCAAGGAGAGAGGGGGCAAAGGATATGAAGTAGGCTCTGTGCTGACAGCAGAGAGCTCGATATGGGGCTCGAACTCACAAACCACAAGCTCATGATCTGAGTTGAAGTCAGATGCTTAACCAACTGAGCTACTCAGGTGCCCCAATTTGCCCCAATTCTAAAGGCTTTCAGACTGGAGTGTTTGAGGTGTTCATTTTCATAATTTTCTATCGCCTTCTTTACTGTCAAAATCCCAGCTGTCCCTTCTACTTCTGTCTGTATGCTGGCCTTCAGCAATCTCTCAGTTCATTTTTGTTCTCATCCCTCTCCTCATTATACTGTGGGTCTCACATGAACTTGATAACATTTATCTTGGCCAGCCAATAGTTTCTTTGGCTGATTTCCTGATTTTGGAATGTGAAGCTGGTGGACAGTAATCCCTGAACAAATGAAAGGGACATTCATTTTCCTTTTAATGATGAAAAAACTGTTACCTGTTTTCAGATAGCTAAAACTGGCATTAGAGGCCTCTGATAATGTTGAAAAATATATTCAGATCAGTGGGAAAGAGAATATTTCAACACACGGTGGAAATAGAAGACATTATCTGTAATTTTTCTTCAAATAAAGGAAGGCTTTTAGAGAGTTCCTTTATCCCTTTTTCATTGTGATTTGAAAGGTTCTACAAGTAAGGGCTTGTTTATTGTATTTGTAAAAGGTTAAAAGCACATGAACATTTCCCCCAAATGGAGTCATCAATAATTCAAGAACGAAGTACAGAGGTTTATAGAATGTATAAAATTGCCAAGCCAAAGGATAACTCAATCTAGAAACTCACCAGGGGAAAACTAAGATGACAAATTTGGTTTATCACCACCTTGCAAATGTGCAGTGTTAGTGAACACTTGACTTCATTTTTCTGAAATATAAATAGTGTTTTAGTTAGCTGAAGACGTTGACATATGGAAGGTGTTTGGGAGTTTATGCCAGTTGAATAATTATTTAATAAATTATTGAACAAGTTATTATTGGACACTGACTGTATCCACAGCACATCCCAGGTGGTGTGGGGGAAGTAGTAGTCAGGCTACATCATGTTGTTGCTATGCCCATGGGACATCCTGCCATTAAATTACAACTGTTCCCTGTCAAAGAAAAAGGTACCACACTTTAAAATGATAGTCATGTATTTTTTTCAACTTCTAAATGGAGCACTAGAGATAGTATGAAGAAGCAGGACAGTGGTATAGCAATGTAGATAAGGACAAAGAATTTCTCTAGAATGCATCTGATGAAAAGAAGTCTTAATAGAAGAAGAGCTTGAGTTCTAGGTGATCAGAGAGCCAAGAGGGTTTTTAGATTTATCTTTGGTTTAAAATAGCAAAATGTCTTATTCTTCATACATTAGGGAGTTAGAGCAGGATAATGGGCAGAAATAAAAGAAATTATGCACTTTCTGCTCTTTTTTGTTATTGGTTGTGTTTGATTAGCCTCTCATCTTAAGGTGTGTATTTGTAGTCAGAAAGGGATTACTCTGCAAAAACAACTTGTTTTGGCCAGCACATGTTCAAAGGGTCAGGTGTCCTCAGAGATTCTTCTGGGAAAGAAAAATATGAAAAAAGGAAGGTTGAATATAAGAAAGTAATATTTGATGTATTTTCAGCAATGCCAGGTGGACTAAATATTCTAAAAGAGGATACAAAATACATGAAATGTATTAATAAGAAATACATGAACATGTTGGATGATATGTAATCTACATTTTTTTAAATGCAAAACTAAGCCCAGAAGAAATACATGAGATTTATAGGAGCCAATTTCATTCTTGAAAAATGAAAAGAGGAAAAAAAATCTCTGAATAGAGGCTGTTCTGCTGGGTTTGTGAGGAGCATTGTAGGTCTTAACAATCAAGAGACCTGAGACATAATAGCTACAGGAAGGTGGGTAGATAAGACTTGGGGCTCTTATACAAAAGGGTGTTCAAATTAAAACCTCCAAAGTTTTAGTGTTTATAAGGGATGACATCCTTTCATAAAACATTCGCTCCTGGCTTCTGATGGATTTTAAGGAAATCTACTGTGATAATTTGTCACTTTAGTTTTGTCTTCACATGCATTTGGACTTGGATTTATATACTCATGTAATCTTGGCAAAAAATAAATACTAACGTTTAAAACTAGGTCTTGATTGACAGCACTCTCAGGACACCTAGCAGAAGCAAATATAAAATCTCTCTGGGGAATTCATTCTAATTCGGTTCCCTCAAGTTGCCCAGTGATGAAATGTCATCAAACATGAGTGTACAATCTAAAATTAAATATATAAAAGGAAATTCATTAATTAGCCATAGGCTAATTGTTGGAGACAACAAGTATCATATATAGAACATGAAGAACTTAAAGTAATGGGCATTTTTTTATATCACATGAAACAGTGGCAAAAACTGACCACACTGCAGTTTATAGAAAAAGTTTCAATGAATTTCACATAACTTATATTAGACAAGCAACATATATTAACGACAATACAATTAAGTTAGAAATCAGTATGATAAAGACTGCAGGCTAATGGAAGGTGAGTTCCTGGGGAGAGGCAAGAAGACATGGCTGGTGGCATGAGGCAGCTTTGCCTTCCTACACAGACTTGCTTCCCATCTTTACTGTTCCATTTATGAACTTTCACATAAGGGCTCTTGGAAAAGTTACATCACTTTTTGAATGAATTTTTTTGATATAATTAGGTTTTCACCCCAAATCATATTAAATATGCCAAAAGAAAGGGATGCTTCCACATTATAGTTTGCAAAACACAATCACCAGTTTATTCCATGCAATGGTCTCTTATTAGAGAATATTATAGGAGAGAAATTTGAATTGTACACTATGTTTGGGTGACCCTAAAACATTTCGAGTTATGTTTATTTAGCAACAGAGTATAGACCATCGATTCTCCCAGTAGTGAAGGAGATGATAAAACAAGGAAGCAGAGTGGGATTTCCCTTGTTGTAGTTTACCTTACACTCCCTACTTTACATACTATTTTATTGATTAATATAATGTTGGATGATTTCATCAAGTCTTCTAGAAATATAATCACAGCAGCAACAAATGCATTTTTGTCTTTTTCTTTCCTGTAGGCACTTCATTTTTGCTTCATGTCTTATGGTATTGATTATTGCTTCAAAACAATGGTGATGCTAAGTATTATTACTTGACTTATGGATTTAATGACCATGTTTGTAGTGAAACAATTTTAGGAATAGGTATTTGAAAATGTTCTCAGCTTAGTCATCAGTTGTCTTTTTGTAGGTATGTATGTATATCTGTGTTTTCCTTAATTATGAACTATTTCCAACATACAGAGCAGTAAAGTGAATAACATATATTCTCACTTTCCAGTGGAAATCTTAACGTTTTGCCATATTTGTCTCATGACATTTTTAAGCAAAGCATTGCAGCCACACTTGCAGCCCTGTCTACCCTGCCCTGCAACACTAGGTACTACTGTACTCAACGTGATGTTTTCTTTTCTAAATCATCTTAGACTCTTACAACATACGCCTGTAGCCATACATTATTAATAGCATTGTTTTGCATATTTTCAAAGTTGATTCTGCCTGTGATTTTGCAGCTTGCTTTTTCATCCACAATGTGGCAGATAAATAGACTTTATAAATATATATATATGAGATATTTAATTCTAGCTTATTCATTTTAACTGGTATCTATACTTCTTACGTGTTTTTATACTTCTAAAATAGTTATTTATCTCCTTTTTGGTGGACCTCACACTTGTTTCCTCTCTTTTTGCTATTATAATCAAGGCTGATGTGAATATATATGGTATGTATATGGGAGAGTTTCTCTAGGGTGTATGTCTAGAATACTGGAGTAAAGTGTGATCATCGTCATCTGCACTTGATATTGCTAAATTTTTCTTCAAAGTGGCTGTGCAGTTTACATCTCCCCAGCAGAGTATGGGAGTTTCCTCCTTCCTTGTCCTTGAAAACTCTAGGTATTGTCCCACTTACACATTTTTTTTCTGTTTAATGGATGAAGAATGGTGCCTTAATTTACATGGATCAGATTATTAGTAAACTGAGTATCTTTTCCTATAGTAATTGGCCACCCAGGGCTCTTATTCTGTGTTTGTATCCTCTCCCCCATACGTTGTCTTCTTACCACTGTGCAGGCATTATTTATCAATTTTAGGTATGACTCCTCAGATATAAACATTAACATTGTATTTTCCCAATCTATGGCTTGTCTTTTTCCTTTGTTTATAGCATTGAACAAAAGTTTTAAAGTTTAATGGAGTTAAATTTAACTATCCTATTCTCTCTGTGTTTTATATTTTTAGTTTCTAGCTTAGGAAATCCTTCCTTACTATTTTCTTTATAAGGATATTTTCCTATATTTTCTTCTAAAAGAGTTTTAGCCATTAAGGTTTTATTTCAAAAAGCCTGGAATTAACTTCTGTGTAGAGTATGATTTAGGAATCCCTGCTTTTCCATACAGATAACCAATTACTCCAGTAATTACTGTTTATTGATGAATCCACATTTCTCTTAATATGTATAGTCATTTATGATATATTTCAAATCTCCGTATTTGAATGGGTTGTGTTTGAACTCTCTAATTTATTACATTAGTCTGTTATTTGTCCCTGTACCAGTAGTACCCTACTGTCTTTATTATTATAGTGTTATCATAATTTCTGATATGTTGAGTCTTCTACTGGGTTCTTCTTCCAATTTTTTAAGCTATTCTTTAGCCAGTGCTCTGACACATAAACCTTGGGTGAATTATGTAAATCCTGTAGAAAAACAATTTTGGGATCATCAGCTGTCTTTTGATTTCTACTTCATTTTTAGTCAGCATTGGCAACTTATTTTTATTAAGTCCTTCACTCTATAGTGATAATTTTAAAACATTTTATTTCTGTAATGTTTTGTCTCCCATTATAAGATCATAGGTTTTGTTTTTGTTCTTGATTGATTTGCTTATAGTTTCAGCATTTTATTAACTCTTCAAAGGACTAGCACTTAGATTTTAATTCCATTATGTGAATTTCCGTTCTAATTTTTAGAAATTCTTTCCCCTGGTTTCCATTTAGATTGATTCTTTGTATCTTCATAAAATTTGAAGTTGAAAGCTGGGTTCATTGTATTCTTCTCTCTCACCTCTCAACAGTAAGTACATGCAGTTCGTATATACATATACATACACACATATATACACGCATACATACCTATATATTTCTTAATTTTTTATTTTTTGAGAGGGAGAGAGAACACCACTGGGGAAGGGGTATGGGGAGAGGGAGGAAGAGAATCTTAAGTAGACCTGATGTGGGGCTCAGTCTCATGACAGTAAGATCATGACCTGACCCCAAATCAAGAATCAGGTGCCTGAAGGACTGAGCCACTCAGGCACTCTGTCTCAGGCTATTTTAATAAAAATAATCATTAAATATTAATATTGATATTCACTTATTTTGATTTTGGTTAGTAGTGCGCATTCAAGGGAAGCAGCTGCATGAGTTATGGATACCCAAGGAATTGGAATTTGAGTTACTAATATTATAAAGTAGTAAGACTGACTCCTGTTTATAGTTTGAAAAATTCCATAAAGATAATAGCAGGGGATGAATTTCAGTTGTATTTGAACAGTGGTAGCATTGCTGGTATAACTTTCCAAGATGAGTAATTATAAATTACAGATTATTAGTTCTGTGAAAAAACAGCAAGTTAAATCAAGAAAATGATTGCTGGGTATAGTTCCAGTACTTTCAATGTATAGAATAGCTCTCTGTTTAATAATTAGTTGTGAATCTATTCTTTCCAATTACATAGTAAACAAAGTTAATGTTTCTATTTATGTACTTCATGTATTTTCCCAGTGTCAGAGGGTACATCTTGAAAAATAATTTACTAGAGGATATAATATTTTTATTAGATCTAGACAGCAGGAGGGGGGGCAGGCATGTGCATATAGGTAACTGCTTAATATCTTAACTATAAGATTAAGTGGTCCTGGTGTTCTGAGAATTTATCCATATTTCTAAATGAAAGAGAACTCTGAATTCCTGAAATGAAAAATCATTGACATGCTCACTGATGGTCACATTAAAATGAATATTTTTCTTTTTTAAAAAAATGAGAGAGAGAGAGAGAGAGAGAGAACACATGGGGGAGGGGCAGAAAGAGAGGGAGAGAGGTAATCTCAAGCAGCCTCTATGTTGTGAGCACAGAGTTTGATGAGGGGCTTGAACTCAAGACCCGTGAGATCATGATCTGAGCCAAAATCATGCACCCCAAAATGAATATTTTTCTTAATAACTTGAAAATTATTTTAATGAGTATCAATTTGTAGCAAAGCGGATGGACCTTGAAAGTGTCATGCTGAGTGAAATAAATCAGATGGGAAGGACAGATACCATATGTTTGCACTCATAGGTCTAATAGGAGAAGCCTAACAGAGGACCATAGGCACGGGAAGGGGGAAAGAGAGGTGGGGAGAGAGGGACACAAATCATGAGAGACTACTGAATACTGAAAACGAACCGAGGGCTGAAGGGGGAGGGGGAGGGGGGAAGGGGGTGATGGTGAGGGAGGGGGGCCACTTGTGGGGAGAAGCACTGGGTGTTATATGGAAACCAATTTGACAATAAACTATTATTAAAAAAACATATGGGATAAATTCAATAATACACAGCCCATGTACATTGGAAACATGAACATAATATCTAGAATAATTATAATAATGCCAGAATAGGGGTGCCTGGGTGGCTCATTTGGTTAAGTGTCTGACTCTTGGTTTCAACTCAGGTCATGACTTCCCAGTTTGTGAGATCGAGCCCTACATCTGGCTCTGTGTGGACAGCGTGAAGCCTACTTGGGATTCTCTATCTCTCTCTGCTCTTACCCCACTGTGTGCTCTCTCTCTCTCTCAAAATAAATAAATAAACATTAAAAAGTGCCAGAATAACTATAACTGTCACTTATGAATTATAATTGTATTGCATCATAAATAAAGTTCATATATGCATGCTTTTTCCCAGGAAAGCCAATCCAGTGAAAATCTTAGACATCATTTTTCTTCCAGTAATGTACTGTCCACATGCATTATAACTAGGTTCATAAAGTTATTATTAAGTTTGCTGTAGAACTATATAATGGATTATTATGTAAAATATTTAGAAATAGAAATATGTTTTTATAATATATTTTGACAACTTGGATGTGTTAGAAATTCTAGAGTTAGCCAAATAACTTCTTGCTAAGAAAGACCCTTTCATGTAATTTAAAATTCTGCATTTTTCAATGGTCGTTTATTTCAAATTTTACCATTTATTCATTACCTGTGTTGCCTTGGATACCATATCAGTCATAACGCCTCTATAATAAGCTGAAAAGTGTTTCACTTTAGGATTGTCACTTTGCAGAAGGGTCCCCTCCTTCATTTCCTTCTTTGAAATAAAACACAATGAGTTATAGACTGTTTGCAAAGGAACCCTAGGATTTCCTGGCTTTTAGTGATTATAATAGTTGCCTAGAATCTGTAATCAGTGTGATTAAATCACACTTTTGGTTGTTGTAGTGTGAGACCATAAAAGCTTTCCACTTTGTTGAAACATTTATCACCTGCTTTCATTTTCTAATACTTTTTCCCCCCCATGTACAATTTGAGATATTTTAGTATAACTTTAAGTTTCTAGATTGAATTCTGTTAATAGTTTTATGAAAATTTTAAGAAGCTGTAGTTCCTAATTATGAGGCCCTTTGTTACTTCCTTATATGAAATTTAACTAGCTGTCATAAAAATGAACAAACTTCTGATTTTATGTATAAAAGAAAGTGACCTGTAATATGTCATATTTTCAGTGTTCATCTTTTATCAGAAAGTATCCCATATTCTAGTATAAAATACTGTCACAATTTGGCAGGTAACTGTGTGTGTGTGTGTGTGTGTGTGTGTGTGCGCACATTTTCTTGATTAGGAATTTAATTCTCAGGTTACCCATGTAATACAGTATTAAAGGAAGTAGAAACCATCTTAGAAAGCAATCATATGACTTCTTTTTCTCATCCTAAAAAATTTTAAATGTTTGCTTCTTAAACAGTTAGTGAAGAAAAGAGACATATAAATATTCCTTTAATTAGCCCTATCGAAGGCAGTAATGAGAAGTAATTATGGGATCATGAAATACTGATGTTTTAAAAAAATTCTTTTTTTAATGTTTATTTTTTAGAGAAAGAGAGAAAGCGAGAGAGCAAGCAAGTGAGCAGGGGAGGGGCAGAGAGAGAGGGAGACACAGAATCTGAAGCAGACTCCAGGCTCTGTGCTGACAGCTCAGCACAAAAGGGCTCAAACTCCCTGAACCTGGAGATCATGACCTGAGCTGAAGTCAGATGGTCAACTGACTGAGCCACTCAGGCACCCCTAAAAAAATTCTTTAAGGAACAAAGTCATTGGGCCACTTGACAAGTATCAATAACAGCATGACCTCTGATATTTTCTACTGAGACTTTCAAATCCTAGGTTTTAAAAAAATTTTTAACTTATTTTCAGCATAGAGAGGAGCAAAAAGAGGAGAGCGAGAATCCCAAGCAGTCTCCATGCTTTCAGTACAGATCCCAATGAGGAGGTTGATCTCAGGACGCTGAGATCATGACCTGAGCTGAAATCAAGAGTCGGGTGCTTAACTGACTGAGCTACCTAGGTGCCCCTCAAATCCTAGTTCTTTGTCACATTATTACTAGTATGATTACTAGGACCAGCAGCAGCAGCCTGACCTGCGAGCTTATAAGGAATGTAGAATCTCAGGCCACACCCCAGACCGACTGAGTTAGTCTGCACTTTAACAAGGTTTCTGGGCGTTCTGCAAGCACATTAAAATTTGACAAGGATTGTTTAGTTTGTAGTCTTAAGTAGGGCACTTTGACAAAGAAAACATGGAGGATTTCCCCCACCGCCTCTGAGTCACAGAGGTCCTTTCTCAAAGGGCAGTTTCTTGCAGAATTTTCGGTCTTTACCTGTTATACAGTTTTTTCCTCCAAGAGATAAAGGAGGAAGAGGGGAGCAGTCTGTGAACTCACTGCTTACTAGGGGTTGTTTTTTACGTTTTGACTTACCTTCCAAACTGTACTGCTACTGTTTGCTTTCCAAGCTTCCGTGTACTGTACTGTCCAGAGCTTTCAGGTAAATAATGGGAAAAGACTAGATTTAGCAGGCTTACTCCATCTTGACTGAAACCAAAAGTCCATGGGAAAGGTTAAAATTTCTGACTAATTCCTTTAAGAGGTATAAGATTATACACACACACACACACACACACACACGTGTGTGTGTGTGATTTCTGTAACTTTGTGGACAGTTATTCTAGTTTTTTCAGGCTTCAGAAACTTTTGTCAAGATGTCAGCTGTAAGTAAGACTTTTTATTGTTCTTTTGAATGAAATGTGTCTTTTTTTCCACTGGCTGCTGTTAAGAATTTGTCTTTGAATTTTTTCCCAGCAGTTCAACTATGATGTAGTATTATGTATTTTTCTTTGCTGCTATTCTGGATTTCATAGTATTTCTCACATCTGTATCCCTTTGTCTTCATTTTTGGAAAACCCTCAGAAATTGACGGTTCAAATATGGCTTCTTGTCTGTTCTCTCTCTCCCCTCCTCTTTGTGGATATCAGCTTCACATATGTTAGACCTACTTACCTTATCTTTTAAACTCTTTTTCCTTCTATTTTTATTTTATTTTTTAAAAAATTTTAATGTTTTATTTATTTTTCAGAGAGAGAGAGACAGACAGCTTGAGCAGGGAAGGGTCAAAGGGAGGGGGAGACACAGAACCTGGAGACAGGCTCCAGACTCTGAGCTGTCTCACAGAGCCCAACGCAGGGCTCGAACCCATGAACTGCAAGATCATGACCTGAGCTGAAGTCGGACGCTCAACCAACTGAGCCACCCAGGCGCCCCCACCTTCTGTTTTTATATTTGCACTTTCTTTGAATTTCAGAAGGGTTTTTTTTGTGTGTGTGTGTGATGACTTATCTTCCAGCTCACCACCAATCTTCTCTTCAGCTATGTTTAATCAGCTAGGAAATTCACCTATTGAGTTCTTATTTTCAGCTGGTTATTTTTATGTTCAAGAATTTTCACTTGCTTGTTTTAAGAATTACAGTTCTTTAGCAAACTTTTCTATGTTCTCATTTACTTTCTTGAATATATTTATTGCATTTAAAAGCCTAATATCTAATAATTTTAATAAGTGAAAAACTTCTTAGACCATGTCTATAAACCCTTTTTTCTCTTCAGCCAGTAACTTGGTATTCTGGTAATTTTTTAAATTAAATTCCAGTCAAATGTGTAAATATTGTAAAGGCTTTGGATGATGCTATCTATTTCTATAGGTCATTTCCTTTAGATTTTAGTAGAGGAGAGGATCATCATACTCACTTGGATTGAATTAATTCAACTTGACTTTCAGTATTTGTGAGGCTTGGTATATTTATGATTTATAAATACTCTATGGTACTGTTCTTATGAATTCCAACTTAAAGCTGGAGTATTTACTGAGGCTATTCTACCTTATTAGGCTCTATCAATATTGGTTTTCCCCCAGTCTATGACATTGCTGACAGCTCAGTTTCTGCTTTTGAAGAAAGGAGAAAAATAATGTGGGTTGTTATGTCAACGAGTTTCTCTTTTCTCTTCATCAAGAAGCTATACTGCCTGATTTTATTCATGTGTATGTGTGTGTGTGTGTGTGTGTAAGGATTGTTCTATCACAAATTGGTCTGTATCTGCCATAAATAGAAATCCTATAAAGGATTTTATTTTGATGCTCTCATATTATATCTTGCTCTATAGTAAACACATTAGCATGGACATGTGTTTTGGATAAATGTATAATTGTCTACGGATATGTGCATGTTTGTGTTACTGATATATTTTATGTTCTAGTGCCAAAATGAGTTATATTCTCTTCAACCTTTTATATACACTTTACTCTCTGTGGATTTAATAAACTGCTCATCAGAGAAACACTTGTTCCTTTGGCCTCAAAACTGCATTCTTTCACATGAGCTTGGCAGTAGGCATAAAGGCACAAGTGTTTCAGGATGCATTGGAGCAATGTAATGAGATTATCCACATGAGATTACTCATCAGAATTACTTTGATTTACTCTAATTACTACATGCAATGTTTATTTTCTTTAATGATTTTAGTACTTTTATAGATCCTGATTCTTAGGCATCTCCATTGTCATTTTTGTGATTGGTCTATAATCAATATCAGCTTGTTTCTATACTATTTCATATTTTTCCTCAGCCAAAGTATGTTGACTGAAAAAGGTATGTTGGGCCATTCATTGTGCACCTCTTAGTCCTACATTATACAGGCAGATGTAGTGAACATTCTAATATTCGATTTCTGTTTGTGATGACCTTTACAATTCAACCAGTCACAGAATTCATGGGGGACCAAAGCCAGACACAGATTGTGCCCAAGAAAATACCACACCTGTGGCCATATTGCAGCTAGTCAGATATTTTTAAATTAAGAGTTTAATTAAATTATAGATGGGGAGTCGAGTCTCACCTATGTTTTGCAGTTCCCAAATTTATTGAAGTGTGATTGGTAAACAAAAATTATATATATTTAGATTGCATGATGTGGTTTTTAAAAGTATACAGAGTGATAATTTAATACATATGTACATTGTAAAATAGTTACCACAATCTAATTAATTAACACCGTGATCACTTCACATAATTACCCTTTTTTGTGGTGAGATCACTTAAGATCTACTGTCTTAATACCTATCACAGTTCCAAAGGCATTTTTCACAGAAATAGAAGAATTCTAGAAGTCCTGGAAGAATCCATAAAGACCTCAAGTCTTACCTGTGTTTTAGAATGAAGCAATGGTGATGGTATATAATTAGACCTGTTATAA
This sequence comes from Suricata suricatta, assembly GCF_006229205.1. Classification (NCBI taxonomy): domain Eukaryota; kingdom Metazoa; phylum Chordata; class Mammalia; order Carnivora; family Herpestidae; genus Suricata; species Suricata suricatta. The sequence continues at coordinate 30,256,040 of NC_043703.1, read as the reverse complement.
TTTTAGCAAATTCTCCCAAGTTTCTGTTGATATTGGATAAAATTAAGTTGAAGAAATTAACATAAGTTGGTATAGTTTTTGAATATTATGCATCATATGCTGAAGAATGCATTCAGTATTTTGAATGTATGCAAAATATGTAAATGAATAACCACTAAACTTATTTGGCTATATTTGTGAGAGTCATAATTTTTTTTATAAGAGTAGCCTTTATGGTTATTTTTTCCAATGGTTATATTTCATTCTGTCTCCTACTCACAGCTGTGCCGTTATCAATTGGAATCCGTACATAAACTTAGTGTATATCCGTGTTTCTGATGACTGAATAAATCTGTCATCCAAGCTTATGTTGTTAGGCAAATGTCATTGTCTTAGTATTAAGAATGACACATAATGGATCTATGAGCTTTATTCCTTTTGAAGGTCACTGTTTGGAGAAAATATGTTTGGTGACATTTCTTGAAGCAACAAAAATCTTCAAAGTGATGCACAATCTTTGTGTCAGCTAGACTGGTTTGGAGGTTAAACAATCACTGGACAGAGGAAGAAAAGCTTTGGTAGAAGAAGGGTATCCTAGGAAAACAATGGGAGAAATTTTGGAGGACAGAATTATACAGTGGTAATTGGTCCTCAGGCAAGACCCATCATTAGGTTGGATCTAAGCTCTGGGGAGAGGGAGATAATGCATAGATGCTGAAAGTGTGGTTGGTATATATAATCCTTGTGAAAGTTGGAAGTGCAAGGTGGCACTTTGTGACAAAACAAGAAACCTAAGTTGTTGTGGGTGGGAGAGATTTGTATAATGAAATCCCAAATCAGCAGTCAACTTCAATGTCATGAAATGCAGTTAGTTGTCCACATGAAAAGGCAGCAATCAAGGTGGAAAATAGTACAGTAATGAAGAGTGCCTTTACTAACCTCAAAGACAATACCAAGAAAATGAACCTGGAGCAAAAAATGAGGCAAAGTAGTAGACCACCTATGACTTCCTAGAACCACAGACTTGACCTTATTTCTTTGTAGATTGTTACTAGTAGATACATTTCAGCTGCAGGAGTAAAACTGTATTTGAACTAGTTCTAGGAAAGTAGAGTTATTATTGGTTCACATAGATGTAGAAAGACAGGTGTGTTTGGCTTCAAGGGAGCTCTGAGGAACCTCTGTGTCCAGTAACTGAAAAAGTTGCTTTTTTTCCTATCCCTCTCTCCCCCTCTCCATTCTTATCCCTACTCTCATATATTTAGTTATATTTTTGAAAAATAATATGTTAATGTTTTTAAATTTTTTAAAGTGTTTAGTTATACTTGAGAGAGAGAAAGAACGTGAATGGAGGAGGGGTAGACACACACACACACACACACACACACACACACACACACACACACATGCACACACAGAATCCGAAGCAGGCTCCAGACTCTGGGCTGTCAACACAGAGCCTGACTCAGAGCTTGAACTCATGGACTGTGAGATCATGACTTGAGCAGAAGTCAGACACTTAACGAACTGAACCACCCAGCCGCCCCAGTTGATCTTTTTTAAATAAAATAATACATATATGTCTTTGTCCTCAGCAGTTTCACTTTTGGGGAGCAATTTTATAGAAATAAATGAGTGGACAATAAAACACATATACACATATAATGTGAATGCGTTAAAAAATGTGAGTGTATGCATGTGTTTTCACATATGCCTTTAAAAAAGTCCTAGAGGGGTGCCTGGGTGGCTCAGTCAGTTAGTCCTCTGACTTCGGCTCAGGTCAAATCTTATGTTCGTAGGTTCGAGCCCCGCGTCAGGCTCTGCCTGACAGCTAGCTCAGAGCCTGGAGCTGCTTCCGGTTCTTTCTTCTTCTCTCTCTGCCTCTCCCCCTCTCACGCTCTGTATCTCTCTCTGTATCAAAAATAAATAAAACATTAAAAAAATTTAAAAAAGTCCTCGAGGACATATACATGAAACTCTTAATGGCAGCTACTTTGGTAAAGCAATGGCTTCGTGTGGGCAGGAAGAGAGGAACATTCCTTTTTTATATTCTGTAGCTCTGCTTTGCTTAATTGTATTACAACAAAATAAATTTTCTACTCTATTGTGCAATTTTAAATTGTGAAAAAGAGAAAAAATGAAAGCGATTTAAGAAGGGAATACCATTAATAATTCAAAAATTTCATTGCATGAACATTTCTAGGTCAAGTTTTTACCAAACATACACTGTAAAGACTGTAGATGAGTATCACATAGCCTCACTGGTTGTCATGGTGACATTATCTAATTTGTTTCATATTCTCTGTTCACCTAATCACTGATGTTACATGAGACTTGCCTGTAGCTTGTTTGGGCTTTGGGAAGTGATGGAAAGACAAATTCTTGCAGAGACAAATGCATACAGAAATAAAATATGACTGCTGCTCTCCCCATCATTTTCCTTCTTCATTTCAGTCATTGTTGAGAAGGATTAATTTGGTCTGTGATGACAGAGATATTCGTGGCTTCCCAAAAGCCTGCTTTAGCAATTGTTTTAAAATGATAAGTATGAGTGGAAAGTGCATGGCTCTAGATAACCTGATTCTAGTCCTGATTCTTATACTGATGAAGCGTCTTATCATTTTATCATTCACCTAGAACCCTACAGTTTACAAACTGCTTTAAAATAAACTGTTCTATAACAGTTCCTAACAACTCTGTGAGATGAATGGTACTGTCGCCCCCATTTTAAAGATAAGAGATCTTATTCTAGAAAGGTTAAATTGCTTGCGTAGGGTGAAAACTTTATAATTGGAATCACAAGAGAAATGACACAAACCTAGTTTCCTAGACACCAAACCCAAAGCTTGTTTTAAGATACCATTGCCTAGCAATCCATGCCTTTTACAAACAACACTTAAGACAAAATAATAGACAATGGTAAAGAGTAATAGGGTGGATATGTAAGATATTGATATAGATAAAAATAAGATATAGGCCAAAGTAGAATTCAAGACAAACGTATCAAATGAGATAGAGGGTAGTAAGACATTTAAAGTAGAACTCCTGTTTTAAAAAATAGATGTCAATTTCTGAATACAGAAAAGTTCTTTACTAGGAAGAGAAGGCTACTTTCATAACTGGAGGATATTTAAAGTATAGATTACTATATGAGACACTGAAAACATTCTAATTGAACTCACATAGAAGATGAGGGTTTCAGCTGTGGCCAAACATGATCTCCCTGCAAGAGCTATAAAGTGACTACAGTCGAAGAAAAATTTCAGAGTGGATATTAAAAAATCTTGCTGGGGTGCCCATGTGGCTCAGTTGGTTAAGCATCTGACTTCAGCTCAGGTCATGATTTCACAGCTCGTGGGTTTGAGCCCCGCATCAGGCTCTGTGCTGACAACTGGGAGCCTGCAGCCTGCTTTGGATTCGGTGTCTTCATCTCTCTCTGCCCTTCCCCTGCTCGCATTCTGTCTGTCTCTTAAAAGTAAGTAAACATTATAAGAAATTTTAAAAATGTCTTGCCAATTTCAATTTGCCAATTAAGACTGCAGCCAAACCACCAGAGTACTGACTTTCTTTCTTCCCTTTTATCAACACCATGACCCAGAGGTAAGAAATAATCTAGTATGTATATGGAAAAGAACAAGTATAGCAAGAAATTGCCAGTCTTGTTCCCGGATCCATTGGAGACTCACGTAACTGAACTTTTTACGAGAACATGGGACCACTATAAACTTATTTCACTCTGATTCCAGGAGACTACAAGTCTGCCACAACCTTTAAGCATGTTTGCATGCTTTGTATTTAAAGGGTTCAGATGAAGTTGTAGAACTGGTGTTGGCTTTGAAAGTTTTAAGTGGCATTGACAGGAAGGAGAAGCCCACATTTCTACGTTAAAACTTCATGAGATGTTGTAAAATAAGCGACAAGGAGAAATCGTCTCAAAACTTTGCAAACAATAATGCCCTTCTTGATACTGAATAGGATTTATTGTTTGAATTGAGCGGTCTCTATTTCTAATACAGCAGATGCCAGCAATAAAGATAGTTAATGAGATTCAAGTAGAGACAATTGGATATGAGGTTTGAGGAATAATGAGTTACCTGGCTTTGATGATGGCAATTTCTAGGTTCTGAGGTTGAAGATTGCTGTAAAGCCATTGTGACAGATACATTTTTACATTTTTTCTTCTGGCTATATAGTGATATTTTATTAAAAGAGCAGTATATATTAAAAAGCATTTGTATTTTTGTGTTGCCTACCATATATTAATATTACAAGAAATATAAAATATTTACTCTTAGTGCATGCTGCAGCATGTTAGAAATCTTACACATTTGTTATGTTATGTGCTTTGTACCATTTTTACCAAACCATTTGTTTGTATGCATGTTCTGTGGTTATCTGAGTAGAAGTTAATTAAAATTGTGACTTGCTTCTTACTAAAATTCAGTACTCTATTTTTTTTTTTACAGGACCCTAGTTCTGAATTTTTATAAGAAAGTGCTGCTTTGCTTTTACTATGTACACATATTTACTGACATCTGTATATTTGCTTTCATATGCAGTTGATTCTCATTATTGATAGTGTTATGTTCTGTAAAATCAGCTCAAACACTGAATGGGTTCTAGGAGGAGGTATAGACTTAGGTGCTGTGAACCTCTTTTCACATTTTCATAAATTTTGTTTTTCCTTTGTATGTGTTTCTGTGTAAGGATACTTTATTTAATGTATATTGATTTTTCTCCAGCTTTATTAGGATATAATTGAAAAATAACATTGTGTAAATTTAAGGTGTATGGAACACAGAATGGAACAATATATGGTCACAAACTAAAGTTTTACTGTACTGTGACATGACTTACTGCAATAAAATGAGTTAACACATCTATCTGCTCATATAGTTACCTTTTGTGTGTGTCATGCATGGTGTGGAATATTTTAAGATCTGCTCTGTTAGCAAATTTCAAGTATACAATAAATACAGTATTGTTAACTGTAGTCACCATGCTGTATATTACATCCCCAGGAAATTTTCACTTTGTAACTGAAAGTTTGTACCCTTTGACCCGCCTCTTCCCATTTCCCCCACCACCCAGTAGATTGGTAACCTCAGTCTTCTCTTTGTTTCTATGAATTGGCTTTTTTCTTTTTGATTCCACATATAAGTGGGATTATGTAGGACTTGTGTCTTCCTTTGTCTGATTTATTTCACTTAGCAACATGGCCTCAAGTTTCATTCATGTTGCTGAGAAAGGCAGGATTCCCTTTTCTTTTTTTCCGTGTCCACTGTTTTGTTGTTGGACACTTAGGTTGTTTTCATGTCTTGGCTATTGTGAATAATGGTGAATGAACATGGGGGGAAGATATCTCTTTGGCACAATGATTTTATTTCCTTGAGATATATACCTAGAGGTGAAATTGCTGGATCAAATGGCAGTTTTTATTTTAATTAATTTAATTTAATTTATTTATTTTATGTATTTAATTTTATTTATTTATTTAATTTATTTCATTTTCATTTCATTTCATTTCGTTATTTTTCCTTTCTTTCCAAGATTTTATTTAAGTTTGAGACAGTTAACATATAGTGCAGTATTGGTTTTAGGAATAAAATTTAGTGATTCATCACTTACATGTAACACCCAGTACCTCCTTAATACCCACCCCCCATATAGTCCTTCCCCCTAGCCACCTCCCCTCTAGCAACCCTCAGTTTGTTCTCTATAGTTGAGTCTCTTACAGTTTGCCTCCCTGTTTTTATTTTATTTTTCCTTCTCTTCTACCATGTTCATCTTTTTTGATTCTTAAATTCTGCATGTGAGTGAAATAATACAGTATTTTTCTTTCTCTAACTTATTTCACTTAGCAAAATACATTCTAATTGTAGCCACAACATTGCAAATGGCAAAATTTCATTCTTTTTGATGGCTGAGTAATATTCCATCATATATATACCACACCTTCTTATCCATTCATTCATCATTTGATGGACATTTGGGTTCTTTCCATAATTTGGCTACTGTTAACAATGCTTCTAGACACACTGGAGAGCACATGCCCCTTTGAACCAGTATTTCTGTGTCCTTTGGATAAATACCTGGTAGTGCAATTGCTGTGTTGTAGGCTAGTTCTATATTTAAGTTTCTGAGGAATCTCCACACTATTTTCCAGAGTGGCTGCACCAGTTTGCATTCCCACCAGCAGTGCACAAGGGGTCCCTTTTTCCCACATTCTTTAATATATATTATTGATTCATTAACACCAAACTAATGGCCAACAACATTATAACTCATTCCTGATGAAGCATATCTAACATCAATATTTTCTCCATGAGGCATATCACAGTCTTCTTGCACTTGGGAATACTTCAGTACCACATTTGGAAGCCATTTTAAACAGCAAATCATCCAGGAAAAGCATAAAAGTGCTAAAACATGACGCTAAGTAGACCAAGAAAAGGAAGTTCGTTTTGGAGTATGAGGGCTGAAACAAGAAGAAAAGAAACACCTTTTTCTACCTCAGCTAGGAATGTGTATGTGAGATGATTGAAATGCTTGCCACCTTGTGCATGCCCATTAATGACCAGGAAAGTACAACAGGTTTTGATTTTGGGGATTACAAATAACTTTTAGAATGGAGGTAAATTCATAAATATGGAGGTGAATGTGTAAGTAAGGAAGATCGACCATGGGTCATTTGGTCCTTGAAAAAAGAGTGGAATATTATTTCATATCCAAACTCATCACCCAACAAATCCATTCTTAGTTCTTTTTAACTGAGGTGAAATTTACATATAATACAATTTATCAAGTTAAATTCAGTGGCACTTAGTACATCCACAGTATTTTGCACCATTACTTCTGCCTAGGTTCAGAAAATTTTCAATACAATAAAGTTCTGTACCCATTAAGAAGTCACTCTCCATTCTTTTGCTCCCCAACCTTTAGCAACCACTAATTTGCTTTGTATCTCTATGGATTACCCATTCTGGTGTTTCATATAAACAGAATAATGAAATATATAAACTTTGTGTCTTTCATTTAGTATAGAATTTTCAAGGTTCATCTATGGTATAGCATGTATCAGTACTTGATTACTTTTTATGGCTGAATAATATTTCATAATATTCCAGATCCACTCTGAACTATCTGTTATGATGAAAAGTACTTCTCCCTTTTTTTTCAAAAAATACTATATGTTTTTCAGACTCTTGAACAGAGGGGATTCCATAAAAACTTTTTGAGATTTTGAGATATTTTGAATTTAATTGCTAGGACCTAAAAGACCCAAGGCATCAGATGGAAGAGTCAAGGTAGGAAAATCCCTTTTGCAGAATAAATTTTCAGAGACTAGGGAAAAATTTACTCATGTTTACATGTTCTTCTGGAAAGTCTGTCAATTTTTCTTTCTTATTAAGTGTTTCTAGTTGCTTAATATTTGGTTATTTTCAGTTTTTTTTCTTTGGCTGCTCGGATGGTCCTTTTTAGGATTTCCATAGTGAGTCTTCTGGTCTCACTGTCTTCAATAAGTTTAAGTGGTGTGATTTTTGGCCTCTACCTGAAGTTCCACATGCTGGAATTTTGAAAAAAAATCACAAACAAGAAATATGTAGGTAGTTTTAAAAATTCAGGCTGTAGCATAAAAATGTCTGGTTAAAATTTCTTGAAGGTAACAAAACCTAAATCAAACAAGGCCAAAGTTCTTAGAAGATCATAATATCAAAGTGGAGACTCATATGGGGAAATGTCTTGCTTTTACTCAAATCCATAAAATAATCTGGTAGGAGAAATATGAGTTGCAGTTTTTTATGTTGATATAAAATAGGTATTTTTCATTGGAAGTTCATTAGGTTGTGGTAAATTTACAGTGATATTTTGAGAATAGAAGCCAGCCAGGAATAATCACTCAAATTATTTGACACAAACATATAATCTGTGAAATTGAGTTTTCTGCCCAACACAAAGAGAACAGGGTAATATTAATATATTATATTTGGCTATATTATAGGGAAATGGTGGTCCCCTTCCATGACCACACAAAGGAAACAACAGAGAATCTACTAGTAGATGTTTGACTTTTTTTAAAAATAGTTTATTTTCAAATTGGTTTCTATGTAACACCCAGTGCTTCTCCCCACACGTGCCTTCCACCATGACTTTTTAAAGCATCTTATTTATTTATTTGTTTATTTTGTTTTAGTTTAAATGTTTGTTTATTTTTAGAGAGAGAGAATCAGAAGTGGACTCTGTGCTGATAGCAGAGAGCCTGATGTGGGGCTGTAACTCACAAACCGTGAGATTGTGACCTGAGCTGAAGTCAGATGCTTAACTTGCTGAGGCACCCAGAACCCCTATTTTTTATTTTAGAGAGAAAGCATACATGAGTTGGGGAGAGGTGCAGAGAGAAAGAAATAGAATCTCAAGCAGACTCCATTCTCATCACAGAGCCCAATGCAGGGCTTGATCCCATGACTCTGGGATCATGACCAGAACTGAAATCAAGAGTTGGATGCTCAAGCCACTGAGCAACCCAAATATTTGACTTTTTGTCTTGTACAAGCAGTGGTCTTCCTGAGGTAAAAGTGGTTAGTAAGGAAGTAGGGAGAGGAGCCTCAAGCTTTATTCTTAATTTTATCCTCTGAATCAAGAATAGAATGGATACTTTCTCTCTCCTTTTGAGTCACCTCCACATATACATCTATTCTGATCATTCCAAAGATAAACACTTAATAAAATATGCCCCATTTCTAAATTTCTCATGAGTGGTTGGTCTCTGTTGACACACATTGGTAAATATTGTTAGGATATTTTCCAGTAATAAATATCAGTGATATAAATCAAATACAAAACATTACCTGTGCCTTCCTTATGTCCAGAGAAATTGAACAGAATGTTTTTGTTCTGCAAAAGCCCAAACCTGTGCAGATGAATAGCCATTCCCAGCAGCTGACTTTAATTGCATTATGGTACATGTCAGGAGCATTTGGAAAATGCATTTTATCAAAGATAACTTGTACAAAGACATCTTGAATGTGACAAAAACAATCAAACCTCAAAAGCTGAGAATGTGAGAAAAAACTAGTGGGTACTAATGTTGACTTTTTTCCACTTATCATTTTGGCAATGATTTGAAGTAATTATTTAATATGAGGAACGGGAAAGAGGTTTGGAGGGGAGGGGAATTGACACGAGTTACTAGGAAATTTTAAAAAATCTTTTTGTGTGTGAGTGTGTACACACATGCTTTTTGGCAGAAGTGGGAAAGAAGCTATCTTTACAAAATCTGGAACTAATTTGCTCTACTATTTAAAAATGTAATTACGGTATATTGAGTGAAAGTCGTGTAGAGTCCATATTATTCTGAGTTCTCTTGATAGTGTCCTGGAAAACTGTTATTGACTCTCCTTGAACCATCCATTTCTTTCATTGGTCACTTTTAAATGATAAAAAGTTATTAGATTCTTCCATATTTTAGTTTTCATTTTGATTTTTTGGAACAACAGGAAAAAATGGTCTCCTGCTTGGTATCTTATATATTTGAAATAATTATTTAATCTCCCTATGGGCCTCTCTTTTGCCCCAGCTCCTTCAATTATTTCTCTTAATCAAAGATTTCCATATCCCTCATCAACCTGATAGAATTTCTCAGAACATACTTTGTGCCTTATAACATGCTCAGAATTGAAAATAATGCTATAATATGATAGAATCAGATCAATGTAGAGTGAGAGTCTTATCTACCATGATTTGGACACTGTAATTCTATTATGTAGCTCAAAACTAAAGCAACATTCTAGCATCCATTCCACTGTTGGCTCACGTGAAGCTTGTGATCATCAAGTGTCAGTTGCAGTCCTGGAAAACCAGATAATTCCCGTCTCCTCATCTACTTAAGAGTTCATCTTGTTTTGCATCCTTTTGGATGACTACTATAAAAACAATAGAAAATAATGTGTTGGTGAGGATGTAGAAAAATTGGTATACTTAGATATTGTGGTTGGGAATGTAAAATGGTGCATTGTGGTATAACCATTATTGAAAACAGTCTTAAGTTCCTCAAAAAGGTAAAAATAGAATTACCTTATGACCCAGCAATCTCACTTCTGGGCATATATCCAAAATAATTAAAAGCAGGATTCAAAGAGATATTTGCATACCAATGTTCATTGTAGTATTATGCATAACAGCCAAGGAGTGGAAGCAACCCAAAGGTCTGTAAACAGATGAATGGAAAAAGAAAATGTGGTATATGCATATAAAGGAATCTTTCTTTTAGCCTTAAAAAGGAAACCTTCTGACACATGCTACAACATAGACAAACCTCAATGACATTATGCTTAATCAAATAAGCTAGTCATAGAAGACAAATACTGTGTGATTCCACTTATATTAGGTATCTAGATTAGTGGAACTTCTAGAAACTGAGAGGATAACAAATGAAAAATTAAATTAATTTTGGACTCCTGTTTTAGCTGCTAGAAAATAATGACTTTTTAAACTTGAAATATGCTTTATTTATAGTAGTTTCCTTGAATGAAGAAAAACTCTCTCTGAGAGACACATTTACACACTACACATATTTACAAAACCCTCTATACACACATTTATAAAAAGATACCTGAATGAAATAACAGAGTGCCTGGGTGGCTCAGTCAGTTAAGCATCCAACTTCAGCTCAGGTCATTATCTTGGTATGTGAGTTCAAACCCTGCATTGAGCTTTGTGCTGACAGCTCAGAGCTTGGAGCCTGCTTCAGATTCTCTCTCTCTGCCCCTCCCCTGCCCACACTCTATCTCTCCCAAAAATAAATAAACAATAAAAACATTTTTAATGAAAAAACATATTAGTAGAAACAATGACATTTTAATTTTTAAAAGGCCTAAAACATCTATCCTTTGGACTTAATATTGAATTAAAAGGATTGCATGCTATTAAGTAATGAGAGACTTGCTTAAAGGAGGGAAGATGCAGTTCTGTATTAAAAAATAACACATCCAGGGTACATTTGCTCTATCTTATGATAGTTTCTAGATAAGCTTTAGAAGTATATTAAAATGCTGGGCTTAACATAGTCTGTGTGCTATCTGGGATGCCTGATGACTCAGTTGGTTGATCATCCAATTTTGGCTCAGGTCATGATCTCATGGTTCGTGATTTCAAGTCCCACATCAGGCTCTGTGCTGACAGCTCAGAGCCTGGAGCCTGCTTCAGATTCTGTGTCTCTCTCTTTCTCTGCTCCTCCCCTGCTCATGCTTTATCTCTCTCTCTGTCCCTCAAAAATAAACATTTAAAAAATTAAAAAAAACTAATCTATATTATATTCTACCTCTCTATTTTTTGTCATTCTTGAAAAATAAATTTTAATGTTTTATTTTGGTGTGTTTATAGCCTCAATTTTCTTGTCATCCTTGTCATTAATGTGATGCCAATAATGACGAGTTGTTTAGATGGACTGCTCGAGGAATAGGGAGGGTCCAATCCAAGGATTAGTTAAGTAGGTTATCTTTATAATGTTTACCAAGCATATTGGCCGCTTATTGACTGTGTGGCTAAAGCATATTTGTTTTTCAGTCTGCAGATTTTCAGATCGTTGAAAGTGAAACTCAGGGTCTTAAAATATTTAACTTTGCAGATGTTTTTTCCAAATGAATTCACTTAGGAACCATAGATTATCATGATAACTTAATGCATAACACCTTTCTAATTTGCAAAATCAGATCACTTGAGATCTATAAATCATTATGCTATATAATCAGAGTCAGATTTCCCTTACATAGGTAATCAATAAAACAATTGAAGTTTAAGTTTGGCTTCTCTCCAGCTCCTAAACTTTAATATCAGGAAAGGTAAGAATTACATTATCTTCCATGAGAAACGATAGCCTTGTTATTTTTATGATACAAATGGTTCATATGAGTTCAAGAATTTTATATTAAAAGTATATAATTGGATAGAATTTAAAGAGGATGCAGAGAATGTAACAGAGGGTCTTCATCTAATTTACCTTCCAAACCACTGGCTCACAGACAATGAGATCTCATGGTTTGTGAGATAACAGGCACTCAAAGAGTCTGACAAGTCAAGACTGAGCAAATATTAAGATTTCCTAGGGGCGCCTGGGTGGCTTCGTTGGTTAAGCATCTGACTGGCTCAGGTCGTGATCTCATGGCTCATGACTGCGAGCCCCGTGTTGGGCTCTGCACGGACAGCTAGAAGCCTGGAGCCTGCTTTAGAATCTGTGTCTCCTTCACTCTCTGCCCTTCCCCTGCTCACGCTCTGTCTCTCAAAAATAAATAAACATTAAAAATAAATTTAAAATTTTCCTTGATAGTTTCAATGCTAGTTCATTAACTTGGAATTTTACAATGTATTTGGAAGACCCTATAAATTTGTTTATTCAAGTTATAGGTATGTCCAACACCCTCCACATTTGTTGTAAATCTCTGCTAGTAAGAGTGAGTTGCAAGTTGTTTGTAAATATAAATGTTAGGTAAAATTATTTGCATTCAGTTAACCCCTCAAAAAAATCTACTACCAAATATGTGCCCTGTCCTCCATACTTAGATGGATACATCTCTCTGACCCCCAGTGGGATTGTCAGATGGACGGATTGTGTGTTAAGCACTCTGGTTTTCCTAGTCTGTTATTTTTCAGTCCTCAGTGTATCCTCATACCTTTTCTAGCCCCTTGAAATGTTCTTTGCTCTATCAAACATGCTTTCACATTCTCACAAACTTAAGTGGTCCCTGACTTTAGTTGGAAGGAAAACTAAGTTAAACAAATGTAATTAAGACCAGTGGATAAATTAGGATTTGGAGGAGTCTTCTCTACCCTCTAAAATCATCTCATGAAGGCAGTGGTCCATTCTATTTTGTAGAGAGACAAAATATCCAGAGAACACTTCATAATGCAACACTGCCCCAGAAGATACAGATGTTTAGTATAGCACCTAGGCACTAAGGAGATGACATATAGCCTACACCACTAGCCTAGACTGTATGAAGAAGCTCTATTTATACATATTCTTTTACTTTATCCCCCTAAGCACATTTGATCTCATAAGGAAATGTGTTAAATTTTTTTTTAAATTTTGGAATATTGTTCTCCACCTACTTTGTTAAATGGCTAGTTGGTCTCAGCACCAAACATAAAACCTGAGGCCCAATAGTGACTGTTTCTCAATCTCATTCCAACAAAGAAATTTTCTTTACAAACATATTTTTGTAATTACTTTTCATCTAACTAGCTAAGACAAAGTAATAGTCCATCATTGCCTTACAACTTTTTTGCTATGTGACTGAGTACAGTCAGCTATAGTGAAATAGATTTGAATCACTCATCACAGTTTATGCTGAATTTACTTAATTATGCCAATGTGATGTTCAAGTTTTGATACAATAAATTATCACTTAGAAATGGGACTTTATGAAGATTAATTAACATAAGAAAATTAAGAACAAATAATATATTTGTTATTGACTCAGACTGAGTGATATTTAACATCTTGGGCTATGTGTGTGTGTGATCTATCACAAATCACTTTTATTTTCCATAAAACATTTATGTAGGCCCTCTAAAGTGAACATAGGTTTTAACATCAAAAATCACTGATGTTCTTTCATTGAAGCCTGGAGTAGATTGGTGGTTGGCAGAGGCTTGAAGGTGGAGGAACTGGAGAGATGTTAGTCAAAGCATATATACTTTCAGATAGAAGATGAGTAAATAGTTATTATAGTCGATAATACTATCAACTATATTGTATCATATACTTGAAATTTGCTAAGAGAATGGAATTGGAGGTTCTAACCACACACACAAAAATGGTACCTATGTGAAGTGATAGGTGTATTAATTAACTTGATTATAGAAATCATTTCATAGTGTATACATATATCAAATCATAGTGTTCACCTTAAATGTATATATAATATTTATTTGTCAATTATGCATCAATAAAGTTAGAAAAATGTTTTATTTTCTTACTATAAATTCATAGGAGTCATACTTTGGGAAATTGTTCTAATGGTAATATATAACTCATATATGAAGAACAAATATGCTAATATTTAAGTGGACTTTTTTGGTTTGGAATTTGTGTATACAGCATTTTGCTAGAACATTTGATGAAAATTCCCAAACAAAAAGGGATACTCAGCAAATGAAAACAATGTGTTTGTATCCATTTCATCAACATAAAATATTGACTTAAGATGACTCAAGGACATATAACCAGTGTGATAATAAATGATTAATCACTAGCTTCAATAAGTTCTATGAGGTAAAGTGAGTACACATCAGGCCAATAAACTTGAGACATCTCTCTATAGTTTTAGGAGAGCTTAGCCTGGCCATGCTTAGAAGAATGAGAAATCACAGAAGGATCACCAGCAAAGTGCACTGATTAATGACAAATTATTCTGTTGAATGGTAATTGGTGAGATGAGAAGAGTAATTCCTTAAAATTCCTTATTTCCCATTATTTTTAATTATGGGTAATTATCTGTAGGATTAATCCCCAAGATAATATCGAAATCTGTATGATCTTTGTTTAAGCTAAGGACAGTCTTGCCTCCCATGGGACCTTTGGCAATATCTAGGGATGTTTTCAGTTGCCAGAAAGGAGAGGAGTGCTAATAGCATCTAGTGAGTAGAGGCCAGGGGTGCTGTTAAGTACCCTGCAGTGCACAGACAGCCCCTGCCACAGATCGTCTGGCCTTGGCTGTCATCAGTACTGAGTAAGACCCCTACTTTAGATCAAACAAAACCTCTGCAAGATGGGCAGAGAAATGAAACAAGTGAATCTGAGGGCAAAGTGGAGTTTTTAAGGAAACTTGATTTTGAATCACTCCATCTATAAAATGAACTGAGAGGGAAGATAGGCAGACAGACAGAATTACTGTCTCTCTCTCTCAAAAATAAATATAAAAAAATTAAAAAATTGTTTGTTTCCCTCTTTTCCCCCCCTCCCCTCCCTATGTTCATCTGTTTTGTTTCTTAAATTCCACATATGAGTGAAATCATATGGTACTTGTCTCTTTCTGACTTATTTCACTTAGCATGATATACTCTAGTTCCATCCACATCTTTACAAATGGCAAGATATCAATCTTTTTGATGGGTCAGTTATATTCCATATGGAATATATATATTTTTTCTGTGTTGTTAAATTTTGCCATTCTGTCAGGTGTGAGGTGGCTTCTCATCATGGTTTTGATTTGTATTTCCCTGATGATAAGTGATATTGAGCATCTTTTCATGTATCTGTTGGCCATCTGAATGTCTTCTTTGGAAAAATATCTATTCATGTCTTCTGCCCACTTCTAAACTGGATTATTTCTTTTTTTGGGTGTTGAGTTTGATAAATTCTTTATAGATCTTGGACACTAACTCTTTATCAGATATGTCATTTACAAATATCTTCTCCCATTCTTTAGGCTGTCATTTGGTTTTATTGATTGTATCCTTTGCTGTGCAGAAGCTTTTTATCTTGATGAGGTCCTAATAGTTCATTTTTGCTTTTGTTTCCCTTGCCTCTAAAGACATGTCTAGTAAGCAGTTGCTACAGCCAATATCAAAGAGGTTGCTACCTGTGTTCTCTTCTAGGATTTTGATAGTTTCTTGTCCCACATTTAGGTCTTTCATTTTGAATTTATTTTTGTGTATGGTGTAAGAAAGTGGTCCAGTTTCATTCATCTGCATGTTGCTGTCCACTTTTCTCAACACCATTTGTTAAGAGACTGTATTTTTTCCATTGGATATTCTTTCCTGATTTGTCAAAGATTAGTTGACCATATAGTTGTGGGTCTATTTCTAGGTTCTCTGTTCTGTTCCATTGATATATGTGTCTGTTTTTGTGCCAATACCATACTGTCCTGATGACGACAGCTTTGTAATATAGCTTGAAGTCCAGAATTGTGTTGCCTCCAGCTTTGCTTTTCTTTTTGAAGATTGCTTTGGTTATTTGGAGTCTTTTGTGGTTCCAATAAAATTTTAGAATTGTTTGTTCTAGTTCTGTGAAAAATGATAGTGGTATTTGGTAGGGATTGAATTAAATGTGTAAATTGCTGTGGGTAGTATAGACATTTTAAGAATATTTGACCAGTTGAGGGGAGAGGTAGGGATGAGATATAGGAGAATATATCTGGATTGCAAGAAGGTAAAGAAGAAAAAAAAAAAGGGAAAAAGGAGAAAGGAAAATAAGGAGTAAAAATTTTAAAAAATTTATGTAAAAGAAAGTAAAAGATATGTACAGAAAAAAGCGAAAAGATAAAAAAATGAAGAAAAAAAGAAAAAATTATTAAAAAAGCAAACAACAACAACAACAACAACTAAAAAAAAAAACCCAGCAGCTCCCCCTCTTGGATAGGTGTGGTTTGATGTGGTAGGTCTTGGAGGCTGCTCTCAGAGGCTCTGCCTTGGTGTCTGCAGAGATTAGATAGGCGTCAGGCCAAGCTCTGCTGAACTATGAACTGTAGGCCACTCTAATGAGTCCGATCTCCTTTTGCCGCGGTTGAGCTGAGTTGTATTTTCCAGGCCCGCCTCGGTTCAAAGTTCCAGTTCGTGCACTTTTTATGCTACCACAGACGAGATGTTTTTGTTTTGGTTGCTGGCTTCTTAGGGGGAGGAATCAATTTGTTTTGGCTCAGGCTGAGATTGCGGCTGCCCCTGCCTGGGGCAAGATGCGCAGCAGCAGCAGGAGGTGATGTGGGTGCACACCGTCACAGACCCAACTCCCCTGGCGGGGAGCGACAGAAATTACATGCTGGTTTTTTTTTTCCCCCCTAGGGAGTGTGTCTTGGGTTTTTCCCTTATTATTTTCTCTACTTTTTTTTTTTCCTCTTCTTTTTTTGGTGGTGGGGGTAGTTATGTTTAAATGAAGTTGCTTTTACAGCACCAAAGACTTAATCATCCATTTCCTATAT
>NC_043703.1:30213236-30239045 GCF_006229205.1 Suricata suricatta | reverse complement strand
ATTGCCACTTCAGATAGCTGTGAAATTAGGTGATTAACTAGTTGTTACTTAACCTTCTAATTTCTGTATAATTCTAATTACATGAAATAGAAGTTGGGGTTCTGATTTTTTACTTTGCTTTTCTGTTTGGAGTGTCATTGTAACTACTGTATTGTAAATGACGGAAAATAATTGCATATGTTAAAAAAATAAATTGTGTTATATTAAAAAAAATAAAAAATTAAAAAAAAGAAAATGAAAACATGAATATAAAAAGATAAAAGAAAAAGAATATTTGTTCTTCCAATCAATGAACATGGAATGTTTTTCCATTTCTTTTTGTTCTCTTCAATTGCTTTCAAATGTGTTCTATAGTTTTCAGAGTACAGATCTTTTACCTCTTTGTTTAGATTTATTCCTAGGTATTTTATTGGTTTTGGTGAAATTATAAAGAGTTTTGATTCCTTGATTTCTCTTTCTTCTGCTTCATTATTGGTATATAGAAATGCAACATATGTCTGTACATTGATTTTATACTCTGTGACTGAATTTGTGTATCAGTTCTAGCAATTTTTAGGTGGAGTCTTTTGGGTTTTCTACAGAGAGTGTCATGTCATCTGCGATAGTGAAAGTTTGACTTCTTCCTTAATGATTTGGATGCCTTTTATTCCTTTTTGTTGTCTGATTACTGAGGCTGAGGACTTCCAGTACTATGTTAACAACAGTGAGAGTGGACTTTCCTGTCTTGTTCTTGACTATAGAGGAGTGGCTCTCAGTTTTTCCCCATTGAGGATAATATTAGTTGTGGGTCTTTTGTATATGGTCTTTATGATATTGAGGTAAATTCCCTCAATCCCTACTTTGTTGAATGTTTTTATTAAGAAAGGATGTTGTATTTTGTCAAAGGCTTTTTCTGCATCTATTCAGAGGATCATATGGTTCTTATTTCATTTATTAATGTGGTCTATCTTGTTGACTGATTTGTGAATATTGAACTAATCTTGCAAGCCAGGAAAAAAATCCCATTTGATTTCTGTGAATAATTCTTTTAATTTGCTGGTAGACTCAATTTGCTAGTATTTTATTGAGAAATTTTGTTTGTTTTAATTTTCTCCATCTCTGATTCTCATTTCAATCCAATCCCCACCATGGGTGGGGTTAACACATATTAATGTTTTTGATATAGGCTCTTAAATGTGCCTTTATCTTATAAACTCATTTGTAGTTTTGACTGTATATGTGTTTTATTTTTGTATATATTTTAATGTTTTTGTTGCAGTTAAGCCACATAACATAAAATTTACCTTCTCAATCATTTTGAAGTGTACCTTTCAGTATAAGTATATTCACATCGTTGTGACACATTCTCCAGAAGTCTTTTACCTTGCAAATCTGAAACTCCATATCCCTTAAAACAACTCCCCTTTTCTCCTTATCCCTAACCCTTGGTAATTCCCATTCTACTTTCTGTTTCTGTGTCTGATTACGTTAGATTTTGTATATGTGTTTGGAATTAACGTAAATTATATCATCCTGTAAAGCTTCTTCTTTTCCTTTATTCATTTAACATTGTTGGTAAAATGTGTGTGTCTAACTGCTTCTAACTGCTATATTTCATATTCATAGTTTGCTTTGTATTTTGGTGTTACATCCAATTAATTTGTTTTCCTGCAGTGAGGTATACCTAGGTTTTAAACTCTCTGTTACCACTACAATTATGCAATAAACATCTTCAGACATGTCCTGCTATGGATATCCAAGAATGTGATCATGCTTATATTTGATACTTAATTTTATCAATCTCCAGAATGACTGTACTCAGATTTTATTTTGTTCAGCAGTGCATAAACGTTCTCTTTACCCCAGATCTTCACCAAAAATGTGGTGTTATCAGATTTCTAATTTTTATAGCTGTAAAGAGATATTTCTTTGTGCTTTTAAAGCACATCTTGGATTACTAACAAATTTGAATATTACCAGATATTTAGACTTAGCTTTCTATGAATTGATTATTGGTGGCTTTTGCTCATTCTTAAAAATGAGTTTACTGTCTTTTCTTGTTTTACCAGAATTTTTTGTATAACTTAGAGATCAGTTTATGGTTGATTTTAGACTTTTAACATATCTTCTTTCTGGCTACTGTTATTCTGCTTACTCTATCTGTGGAATCCTTCATTAAACAGGAAATCTTAATTTTTATTTATCCAATATATCACTTGGCTTTCTGGATTATTCTTTTGGAATCTCTGTTTTTAAACAATAATTCACAAAGATATTCTCTTATATTTTTCTTCAATTACATTTGTATTTATGCTTTCACATTAGGTCTCTATTCCATTTGTTTTCCATCTTTGTATAGAGTAGGCTTATACAGCCTACCAAATTATTATCATCTCCCCTCATTGTGTTGAGGTGCATCCCTACTACATTTGAATTCCTGGGCCTACTTCTGGGTTTCATATTCTCTTCTACTTCTTTTTTTCTATCTGTCCATAGTTGTGGCAGAAACACACTTATGAGAAATGCTGTGGTTCTGATCCTCATGGGTAAACTGGGGGAAGGAGCCAACAGACAATGTTTATCATCTTGTCAGGAACACATCATGCTTTTCTTAAGGCCCTAGACAGGCACTATAGGCAAGAGGAGAGTCAAAAATGAAGGATATTATGAGAAGAGAGTGGCAATTCTCAGCGACTTATAATATTCCAGCCTTGAGGTTCATAAGTGGGGTTGACTTTCTTTTGATGACAAAAAATACTTTTCTTGAGGTAGATCTCCAAATGACTTTGTAAATTAAGCTCTTTTGAGTTAGATACAGCTTACTCACAGTGCCTCTCAGGTCTGTAACGTCATTTCTATTCCTACCATTACAGCACTGGTTCTCACCCCTAGGACCCATAACTTGATCTTATAATGGCCACTTACATTTTTACTCTAATCACATCTCTTGGCTCAATTCAACCCTCTAAAACTATCATTAGATTGATTTGCAACAAATGTTGGGTAAAATGGGATATATTCACTGGATATCCATGGACCACTATGTACACCCTCAATTCCTAGGCCAGCATTCAAATGCCCTAGGGTCTTAATCAATTCTTCCACGCTCAGTTCTCACTGCCTGTGTATGTCTATTAGTCTTCAGATAAACGATAGTCCTTGCCATTCTCTAAGTCTGTTCTGTGGCTTCCCGCCTCTGGGTTTTAAACATAGAATTTTAGAACTTAACGCAAACTTGAAGATGCGTAACCCTCTTATACAGAAGTGGACTGAGGATATGTGATCATTAGTAAGCGAAGGGCTCGCACCCACATGCATCCTAGACTCACAGTCCATGCTATTTCCACTACATTAAATTTGCCTTGCTTTTGCCCTTTTTCTGCCTCTGATGCTTTCCCCAGCAATCCCTCCCTCCCTCATCTTCTGTCAAAATTCTGCCCTTCCTGGAGGGACTGAATGTTACTTCTCCATCAAAACTTTCCCTGATCTTAAGTAAAGTGAACTCTTCCTTCTCTTATTTAGTCTGAAACTCTATACCTCTTTCATGAGCTTATACTCAACCCTGTACTGTGGCAAGTGTGTCATGTCCTTTCCCTCCTCCTAAAATCTGTTTTGCAAGAAGGAGCTATGTCATCCTTTTGGTGTTCAGCACGTTGAAATCACTCAAATATTATTTGAATATTTGAATATTCTGAAGGCACAGAAGTAACTGAATAATGAGTCACTCGAGTGATTGACAGCCTGTCTTTCCCAAGTATATGTGTGCTGGGGTGAAAGGGAGAGGCCTAGAATAATTTATCTTTTTTCTTTAGCCCAAACTAAGCATCTTGAAAGTTTTGCCATGAATTTCCAATTCTGTTATTTCAGGACTAACTTTGCATCATCATAAAATGAGAGTGGCAACCGCTCGTTGTCTTTTCTTTTCCAAATGTTAAACTAATCACACAGCTATTAGAGGAATATTTAGAAAGAATCTAATGAGAATCAGAATGCTCGAGTCATTTGATATTTCTTCCTTTCTCCCCAAATCAGTGTGTGTGGATGGGTGATGTCAAGGTGTGTTGATGTGAGTGTCAGGTGTTAGAGTGCTAGGAAGGAGAAATGATTTTGGAAAAAGTATATGCCTATTAGGTTTATTAAAGAAAAAAAGCCAGACTGTATGGTAGTGAATACTAGAGGATTCTTGATAGAATAGAAAGCAAAAGTAGTTAAAAGATATTTATAAAACTCTAAGTAAAGTCAAACTGCAAAAAAAATGAAGATGTATTCTCTATGTATGATGTGCAGTCTGGAGGCCCAGCAGAATGCTTAAGGCCGCTCCTGAAGCAGCAAAAGCCAGCACTGTTTTTTTTTTTTAAGGGAAAAACAATTATTTTTAGCTGTATTCTAGACTCCAGTCTTTCTGGGAGGAAGACACCAGATGAATTAGTTATTTTACTCTCAAGTTAGTTAATATACGGTATAATCTTGGCTTCAGGTGAACCCCGTGATTCTAGATGAATTAGTTATTAAGGAGAGATACACTGAGTAACTTAAAATTTTTAACTTGTTAGAATTTGGAGAATGGGCAAAATGTGAATCACTCTCTTCCTGATTTATAGAGGGTTGCTATAATGTAAATCAGGACAGAAAACACTACAGCAGGTTTGGTTTCTTTGAATTTTTTTTTTTCTTATTGGGTGAAATGCCATTGACTCAATAATGGATTTGTTTTGCTGATGTTTAAGAAAAAGACAACATATTTCAGTGAATCAGTATGACTTCCACGTGCTGTCTTGGCCAGAGGTCAGTAGATTTAATGGCAGTGCCACTGTTGTCGTTTGTTGCACTGTGGCATCTTTGAAAAAGAAAAACATAATACTAATAGATTTCTAGATATGTTTTCTACTCAGAATCAAATACTGTTGTTATATATACTTAGTGGAGAAAATGTAACCTTAAAAAAAGTTGGATTCAGATTTTCTAAAATAAACTAATTAAAATCACATTTCAAGGCTTTCTAAGAGTTTGCTTTATGGAATTAGCGAGCTCTTGGATCAACTCCTAATTTAGTATCTATCCTGCTTGACATCAAGAAGGTCTCTTAGTCACTCTAAGACTGTTTACTTATCTATAAAATAGACATTGTATGGGGTTCTCAAAAGGATTAAATGTCATATATAATACAAAGCATTATGCTAAGTTCTTAATAAGTTGTATGTGCTGTTAGCATTGGTACATTAAATCATCATTGTTGTCATCCACAGCATTACAATAGTCAAAGCTTAGGACAGACAAAAATTAAGGTGATTCATATTGATGTCCTGTCTAGACTCACAATTGGTCCCAGCGATCACTGGGATTATGCATGGATGATCCACCCATTTTAATGTCCAAATTATACAGAATTGTGCAAAATTTAATTGCTTCTAAAATATAATCAAATTCTAGCTGTAAATAATAAAATATCTAGCAGTTATTTTTAGAAATGCAAATCTGATTTTGTTTCCTCTCCCGTTTTAAAGTCCTCTAATGACTTCCACTGTATGTTGAATAACGTCAGACACTTTAACATACCTTTAAAGGCCCTACAGGGAGATGGCTCCTGCCTCACTTCCTTCCGTTTTCCGCTTTCCCTCACTCACTCTATTTACCTGATATACTTGCCTTTTGCTTGTAGGAGATCAATAAATGTTTACTAAACTAATAAATAAATGTGTAAATGAAATCTGCTGACATTTGTTCAGTTTATTTGCACCTTAATTTGTACCTTAACCTTAAAAAACCTTATGCCTTTAATTAAGAAAACCAGAGTTATTATTTATAGGTAGTATTTATTTTTCTCTTTTATAGAGTTGACCCATCAAAATGGGTGTGAACTGCTTAATGTAGAGTTTGTACAATACAGTGCATGTATGTTCCTTATGATTTTCTTAACATTGTCTTTTTTTAGTTCTTTTTTATTGTAGAAATACAGTATATAATATATATACATATATATGTATATATATAACACAAAGTATATGTTAATTGAGTATTTGTTATCTGTAAGACTTCTGGTCAATAGTAGGCTAGTAGAAGTTTAGTTTTGGGGGAGCCGAAAAATTATATGTGGGTTTTTGATTATGGGCATTGGGGGTCTCTAACCTCCACATTATTTTCTACTTACAAATTTATTTTAACATGCAAATTAGTTATAAGGTTATTGTAGGAAAAGACCTCTTTTGCATATACTTCTGCATGCTTTTAGCTCAAAAACCAAAAATCTAAAAAGTTGATCATGATGCCTTTTCTAAGGTCAAAGTTATTATGCATGCAGGCCTGGGGACAAGTTCTAATAGCATTTTTTATAAAACTAATCTCACAATAGTTTGATAATTCAAGGCACAGAGCTATTTGTATTTTTCTCTTCTAAAATACTAGAGATTTACACTGCATATAGTATGGAGCATAGCAGCAGAATATGCATTTCCATAAATTGGTCTACTTGAGGGATTTTAGAACTTGCTTTTTTACCTTTTCTATTTTGCTGGTTTCAGAGGGTCAAAAGATTCAGAGTTCAAAACAGTGATCTCCTGGGAGCTATGGATTTGTCACCATGGCAACAGGCACACTAAATCAGTAAACAAGGACAGAAGAAAAGATTGTCTCTTATTGTTTCCAAGCAAGAAAGGTATCAACAAAACTCAAGTCTTTCAAAGCAGATATATAATTATATTGTAAAGGTGACTAATAGTTGTGAGTTTCATAATTTCTGACATTTTTTTCCTGACCTAAAAATTGAAAGAGTTAGATGATAGACTATGAGTTTTGAGGAAGATGATTACTTAACTGCTGTGAACTGCAAAACCACCTATTTGTATCAATTTCTAACCTTAATACATAAATTACTCAAGGTCAGAGTAGGAATGAGTGAAGGTTAATTACTTTTCATCAATGTAGGTTGAAGCATAGGAAATGGAAGAGACATTTAAATTAACAAATAGAAATGTCAAAGGGGTATCTTTAAAAAGGGGTTTGCATTTGAGTAGTCAGTGAGCAAATCTCAGAAGTATGGTCACCCAGATGAAGAATAAGAATCTTTATCTCCTGGAAATTAGAAGCAAAGCAGCAAGACCTGGAGTCATGAATTCGTTGTGAATTCTGCTCATTAAGAAGCCCCCTTCTGATGGGCACCTGAGTGGCTCAGTCGGTGTAATGACTTCCTGGTTCACAGGTTTGAGTCCAGCATCGGGCTCTGTGCTGACAGCTCAGAGTCTGGAGCCTGCTTCAGATTCTGGGTCTCCCTCTTTCTCTCTGCTCATCCCAGACTCATGCCCGCTCACTCACTCTCTCTCTTTTCAAAAATAAATAACAAACATTAAAAAAGAAAGAAGCCCCTTGCTGATCGATGTTGGGATTGGGCTGCCCCACAAGGCACACAGGAGACCTGTCCTCTCTGTGCAGAGCTGAGGCATGTGACAGGAGTGAGGCTGGAAGAACTGCTGGCCTTAGAGCTCAGGGGAGCACTTAGCACCTTGCACTGTAATGTACGGTTTACATTTTGCTCCCTCGGTCTAGACTGAGGTCTAGACTCCTCCATGGGGGAGGAGACCGGGTTTTGTCATCTTTTCAATAATAAATGTCTATTCATAGTGTCTAGTGAAACAATCTTGTGGAATGGATGAAAAAGAACTGACTGAAAAGATTAATTCTATCTTGGATTCAGCATTCTGCCCACTTCTGCCTAGGCTTCTATCTTTGATGATGACACCAAAGGGCATGTTATTAAAGGATATGGATTTGTTTTCAATGAGTCAAGCTAGTTTAGAATGGTTTATAAAAATACTTTCTTTTTCTTGGGGAGTCTGGGTGGCTCAGCCAGTTAAGCATCTGACTTCAGCTCATGATCAGGTCATGATCTCCCAGTTTGTGGGCTTGGGTCCCATATTAGGTTCTGTGCTGACAGCTTGGAGCTTGGAGCCTGCATTGGATTCTGTGTCCTCTCTCTCTCTCTCTGCCCCTCCCTTGCTTGTGCTTTGTCTCTCTCAAAAATAAACATTTAAAAATTTTTTTAAAAAATACTTTGTTTTTCTTAACACTTTTTCTTTAAATCTGACATGCATCTATTAGGATAATTATTCTGTTAGGTGACAGTTGTCAAAGAAAAATTGCACCTGATGATGTTAAACAGGCAAGGGAGACTTAATTCAAGACTTCTGCAATAAGGGAGAGAAAATGATACCAATTCCCTTGAAATAAAAGACAAGAGAGCTAAACACCTTTGTGAGCTAATGGAAAAGCACTGGAGGATGTTAGGTGACTGGTTGGTCAGTGTGATCAGGCCATCTGTGTTTGCTAATTGACACTTATTGAAGTTAGGTTCCTACTGTACCACAGAAACTGGCATATAGGAGCTATATGTTTCCCAATGATTACATTTCAAAGGGATCTCTCCCATGTCCTTGGTAAAGGCACTCCTAGGTTGTAAAACTGGAAAGAAGCTGGGGAAAGATTTATATTTTAAAGGGGCAAAGAAAGGATTTATAATTGCATGTTTTTAGAGTAAGAGCTATAAGGAAAGGGTGATCAAGGGCTTACTGTCAGGAAGAAAAATGTCTAAAATTTCATCAAGATGAGTGGTACATTTATACCATTTTGGCCAACTCTACATTATAATTTAGTAGAGAAAATTTAACCACATATCAACAATTTTATCTTATTCATCTTAATTGTACTGTTTTTTAAGTTTCAAGGGATTTTCAAAAATAATGGTACACCAAAATTTGTTACATGTATTTGAATTCACTTAACATATAGTCTCTTAAATTTTTATAGATTAAGCTTTGTCTTTACAACCTTCATTTTATTTTTATTTAGTTTTTTCTTTTTTGAAGAATTTCATCTTCCTTTTGAAAGCAAAAACTTGGTCATTTATAATTGCTTTTAATTATAATTTATTTAGCTTTTACTTTCTTATGAGAAAAAAGAGCCAGAATGATACTCAAAATCCCAAGTATGTTTGCAGCAAAATTCAATTCACAGATTTGAATAATTTATGATGTGTTAATCAAAGTTCTCTATATTTGAGGCATTGTCTAAAGTGCCATGGGAAGAAAGAAGTGAGATTCTGTTACTACTGAGGATCTTTCCATTTGGCAGAGGGTGTAGAAAATGTTCTCTAGTATCCATGTAGTACGTGTAATAAATGAAATAGGAAATTACTGCGTATGTATATTTGTCTGAGGGAGAGATCACTTTTGAGATGATTTTATAAAGGAGATTATATTTCAGTGGGAGCTGAAAAGATTAACATGACTATTTGGGGAAGACACTTGTTCCGAATGAAGCATATGTTTGGGGCTGAGGTATAAAGGAAGGAAAGTGAAAGTGTGTTTGATATTTGCTGAGTTTGCAAGTAGAAAAATAAATGTATTCAAACCCTTAGTTATGTTTCTTAAGCTATAAGAAATTGGGATGTTATATCACTGTATGTTCTATTACTCCATCAGCCCTATAGACAGGTCCCAAACCCATCTTTGCTTTTCGCTGCAAGGTGCCCATTGAGCTCACCTCAACTGACACTAAATTTCTCTTTTCTTCTCCATTCTATATGTCTTCTACTATGGTTCTACTGGTCTCTGATCAATTTATTCTGCCAGATTAATGGTTCTTTTTTTCTCTCAATCTTTTATCAGGCTTGCATTAGTTCACCCAGAAGCAGAGGGATTTAGGGTAGGAAATTGAGTTGGGGGTCAGAAGGGTCTTTTCAGGTCAAGTAAATAGGTGACTGGGGTGAAGAAAAGAAGCACATTAATTTCAGCCTCAGATGAAGAGCCTATAATGTAAAAATTGACAATCTCCAATGGTATAACTTCTAGAACTCCAGGTTATTGCAAGTAAACAAATCTCTCTTTGCTTTTCTGCCCCTACTTTGATTTTCTAAGTTTAGTTTGGGACAGAATTCCAGAAAGAGTTGGTGATACGCTCCACCTCAAGATGAGGATGCATGTATAGGAGGAGTCAAGGGTTGGAGAAGAAAAAATCCTATATGGCATGAGTGCAATGTCCAACTGAGAATGGAGGTTAACACCAACTGGCAGAGATCTGTGGCAGAATGTATTTTTCCAAGATGACAACAACCATATTTGTGGTGCTCATGCTTCCAGAACTTTGCCATTCCCCGCCAATTTCCTTTTGGACTTGAGTGGGCTTGAAACTGTTCCAGCCAGTGGAAAACAGTGCAAGTGATGCTGTGTGATTTCTGAGGCTAGTTCATTTAAAAAAAATAGAGCTTCTGGGGTGCCTGAATGGCTCAGTTGGTTGAGCATCTGACTTTGGCTTAGGTCATGATCTCCTAGTTTGTGAGATTGAGTCCCACATTTGCATCAGGCTCATTGGTCTCAGTGCAGAGCCTGCTTCAGATCCTCTGTTTCTGTCTCTCCTCTCTGCCCCTCCCCTGCTTGTGCTCTCTCTCTCTCTCAATAATAAATTAAACATTAAAAAAAAAAAGAATAGAGCTTCTGCTTATTTCTTTTGCTTGGGACTCTTGCCCTTGGAATTCATTCATCCATTAACTTGTGATGGAAACTCAAACTAGTCTATGCAAAGACTCACACAAAAAGGTCAACTTAAGGAGGATAACACCAATTGCTAAACCTGTGAGTCACTGAACTTTCAAAGGAATCCAGTTCACAACTTTGAATCAGTCTTCCAGATGAGGCACTCAACATTGTAGAGCAGAGACAAGATATTCCTGTTATGCCTTGTCCAGATTCTTAACCCAATTACTTATTTACACTAAGTTTTGGGGTAATTTGTTATGCAAATTTGTTATATAAACTAGGTCTGTGAATGACAGGTGGAGTCTGATCTTTATTTGAACTATTGAAAGTTTTTGGTGAAGGGAACATATAATCTGAGCTGTGTTGAAAGATGTCAACTCTGATAACAAGATACCAGAGTCATTGAAGGGGAAGAGAAGAGGGAGAGACCATGTTAATAAGGATCTAGGGTTGAATCATGGCAGCAGAAGCAAATAGGAAAAGGTGGATTTGAATAGCAGTGTGAAAAACAAACCCACTGTATTTGAGTGCTGCTTGGACATAACAAAAAATACTTATGGAAAGGGAAAAGTCAAAGAACTGAAAAAATATTGAGAATTTTTAGGAGCTGATATAGTTTGGAGAAAATACCTTGTTTGAGAACCTGAGTTCAGTGTGTCAGTGCAACATCTAAGAAGGATTCTGCAGTTGTTGGAGACATCTAAATGGGCATACTTTTCACTGAGCCAATGAATGAAAATTATAGGAGTACATGAAGAGAGTATTGAAAGGAAGATCAGTGGATAAAGATGGGGGCATTGGAAATTAAGGGACAAGAGCAAGGAAATGGATGGGAAGAAGAGTTGGAGAAAAAGAACCCAAACAACACCCTCAAAAATTTAGAAGGATCCAGTGAAAGGCAATATTTCACTATGTCAAGGAAGCAGATTTTTTCCATGAAAAAAAGGTTTGTCAATAATGACAATGAGGATTTAGAAAACAACTGGATTTTATGAATAGAAGTAGACTTTATGGAGAGTACTCTCAGGTGGGAATGAGGCAAAAACCAACTTTCATGGGAAGTGAGTGGCAGGGATGGAACTTGAGGCAAGAGGAATACACCTGGTGAAACTTCTTAGTGAAATAAGGAAGAGAGGAAAATGACTGCTCAAAGAAAAGGGGCATCTTGAGGCAACAATGGATAGGGAGACAGAGGGTTCAATGCCTGGAGTTGGGGAAGAATCACACAAAGATCATCTGTTCAAGGGTTAGTCTTAAATGGAGAAGGGGCACTTTTGTGAGTCAAAAGAAAACAAAGTGAAGTAGAGACAGAAATCAGAATTATGTTCCTCCATTTTGTTCCTGACATTAGTATCAATATTGAACTCTTTTGCTGGGAAATAATGATGTTCTTATTGAAAATACATAAAATGTTAGTTTGTCAAAACATAGGATATGATTATAGATTTGTGCAATAAAAATAAGAAATAGAAGACTTAATTTTAAATATTTCTTTTGTTATAACTTTTGGCTTCCCAAATCCTCTGACAAGAAATGTTAAATCTACTGTGTAATCTATTACTTGTTCATTATTGGCTATTATTGTTTTTTGATGTATTGTCACACTTTGGTCATGTTTCTTGCAAACATTATTTCAATCTGCGTCCAACATAATACTCACAATCTCAGATATTTATATAAATTAACACTTTAAAACTCTGACAGGTACCAGTTATATTTGGTCTATGCTTTGCCCTTGATTCATGAGAATTTCTCACTCCTTCTCCTCATCTTCCTGTCTCTATTTGCATCCCCATCTCTATCATCATCTCTAGGGTAGATTTGCAGCTCGTTTAGTTTCCACTATGCATTCATGCTGTATCTAAAACTTATTTTAAAAAATCCAACTTCAATTAATTATCATTACAGATGTGACATTATTTGTCTCCTGGAAAGCCCCTGATCCGAGGGCTCATTAGGAAGTTCTATCATAATTGTCAGGGGTGAAAATGTAAGAGAAAATCTAATCCATCTATATATTATGGTTATTGTGACACTACTCCAAAGCAGTAAAATGGAGACTTTCAGAAGAATCATATCATTCTTTTTTATTCTTTTAAGCAACTTACCCAAATAAAGTTTTAGATACATGAACATACCACTACATTTTTTTCTTAGATAAGTAAACCAAAAATATTGTGACAGTAGAGATTATATAGGATTTTTCCTTTGCTTAAAAAATATCTATAAATGGAATCTTTTTATATAGTGTATTGATAAAAAAAAGCTTATGATAACAAAAATTAGGTATGAAAAATCCCAGGAGGCTGGAGATTTAGAGTTCACATACCATCTGCAGTCATTACCCTTGTGGTATTTGTGTACATAAAGATACCGATTGGATTTCAAAAGTTCATAGGAAGTATTTATGAAGCCAAGAACAATCCTCTTGTTGCAATTCCTGACTTACACAAAAGCCCTTCAGAATAGCAGAGAAGAGCACTTGAATTTTCCAATCATTTAAAGGCCACTTTATGAGTCCAAATCCACATGGTTCAGTGCTTCTGGTTATTAACATTTTGTACTGTCATTTGCCCATATTTGTTAAACAGTTTTTAATTGCTATTTTGCTTTCTCCTTAAATAGTAGTCTTTGTAAATGAAAAAGAAATCCTGCAGAATGTGTTCTTTTTTTTTTCCTTCTTTGCAATGAACATTTAAAATGAATATTGTGACTGTGTTCTCAGCAGCCATTTGAATTGCTTTGCTTCATGTGACACTGGCTTTTTGAAAGTGCCAGCTGTCACTTGACTCTTCAGTATTAAATCATCACTCTACCTGTTGCCCTGGAGTTGGAGGCTCAGTATATGATTTTATTTCTTTCCTTAGCAAAAAATATTAAAAAGATAGAGAGCTTGATTTAAAAGTTATATAACAGGGGTTCCTGGGTGGCTCAGTTGGTTGAGTGTCTGACTTCAGCTCAGGTCATGATCTCACCTTCCAGGGTTTTGAGCCCCACTTCGGGCTCTGTGTTGAGAGCTCAGAGCCTGGAGCCTGCTTCAGATTCTGTGTCTCCCTCTGTCTCTCTGCCCCACCCCTGCTTGTGCTCTGTCTCTTTCTCTCTCTCTCAAATGAATAAACATTAAAAAAGGTTATAAAACATAGTTTTAATAAATACTTGTGGAGATTTTAAAAGTTGAAAATTTAAAAATGACTTAAAAAAACAGAAGACAACAAGTGTTAATGCAGAAGTGGAGAAATTAGAACACTCTCATACTGTTGGTGGGAATGTAAATGGTGAAGTCACTATGGAAAACCATATGGAGGGTTCTCAAAAAGATTAAAAAGATAATTACCGTATCATGCAGCAGTCCCGCTTCTGGGCATTTATCCAGAAGAATTGAAATCAGGATCTTGAAGACACTCTAGACCTCTCATGTTCATCATAGCATTATTTACAATAGCCGTGACACAGAAACAACCTGTCAACAGATGGATGCATAAAGAAAAGGTGATATGTACAAAGGAATTTTATTCAGCCATTAAAAAGAAGGAAATTCTGCAACATGCAACAACATGGATGAACCTTGAACACATTATGCTAAGTGAAATAAGCCAGACACAGAAAAGCACCACATGATTTACATGAGGTATCTAATATAGTCAAATTCCTAGAATCAAAGAGTGACAGGGTGGTTGCCAGAGGCTGAGGGGTTAGACTGATGGAGAGATACTAGTCAATAGGCATAAAATTTCAGTTGAACAAGATGAATAAAAGCTAGGTATCTGCTGTACAACATTATACCATATTGTACACACCTAAAATTTTGTTGAGAGGATAAATCTCATGCTAATTGTTCTTACCCTAATATAATTTTTAAAAATATAAGTAAGATATTTTACTTCCTCACTGTCTTTAAGGTTTCATGTAATAGACACAGTAGAGATTCATTCTTATTGTTGCAATTCCTTATTTTTGGTAGTTCTTTGGAGT
This sequence comes from Suricata suricatta, assembly GCF_006229205.1. NCBI lineage: Eukaryota > Metazoa > Chordata > Mammalia > Carnivora > Herpestidae > Suricata > Suricata suricatta. Next base: position 30,224,571 of record NC_043703.1, on the reverse strand, counting down.
AACTTTTGCCTTTTCATGGACAATTAGGTGGAATTTAATTTTTCTTTGTCATTACATTGTCATTTCATCTACAAGACTGAGGTTTTTCTAGGTTATTTAAATAGAATCCTGGCACTATTTTAAGTTATAAACGCATCTCAGAAATTGTGTGCACCTGCTGTATGTCAGGCTTTCTGTCAGGGGATGGCATGAGGAAACAGTTTCCACCCTCACGGCGTTCCCACTGGAAAGGAGGAGACTGGTGATGATCAGATCAATACTTAAATTCCATGATTATCACCTGTGATAAGTACTATGCAGGGAAATGACTGCAAGCAATGAGAGAAAATAACACTGGAAGACCTATTACCCTCATGATCATTGAGAAAAATCTCCTCGTAGACTAAGAAATGACTAGTGACCCAGGTAAGGAGCGAATAGCGTGATATTCCAAGAGAGTGAGCTGTTTCCCTGGAGGCCTTCATATGGGAAACAGCTTGGTGTTTCCGGAACTGAGAAGAAGGTCCTAGTGCAATGGGACAGAGAAAGAGGGAAAGATTGTGTTGGAGGTGGGAGGTTTGAGTAGAGAGAGACCAATTGATGCAGGCTTTGTAGTTCATGACATAGGGCTGGTTTGTTTCGTGAAGTACAGTGGGAAACTGCTGGACAACGTAAGTAGGAAAGTAGCACGATCTAATGTATTTCTTTCTTTAAATGATTACTCTAGCTTACAGAAGGTCAGTAATTGGAGAGTGAGGCAGAGTGCCAGGAAGACGCCCTGTTGAGGAAATAAGTCAGGAAGTACATCTTTCTCTCCTTTAATGAACACAGTTCGACTGTAAGAGCAATGGATATATATTTTTTAATTTTTATGTTTATTTATTATTGATACGAAGAGAAACAGAGCATGAGTGGGGGAGGGGCAGAGAGAGAGAGGGAGATACAGAATTTGAAACAGGCTCCAGGCTCTGAGCTGTCTGCATAGAGCCCAACACGGGGCTTGAACCCACAAGATCATGACCTGAGCCGAAGTCGGATGCTTAACCGATGGAGCCACCCAGGCGCCCCAAGAGCAATGGATATTATAAATATCAGCAATTCTGTGTTCTGTGTATCTCATCGTTAAAATTACTTTTATTTTTGTTTTGTAATGTTTATATTTAAACATTATATTTATGTTTGGTTTCTGCATAGAATCTTATTTCCTGTTTTCAATTTCTATAAAATTTGAAATCATAATACCATACATATGGCCTTTATTCATTCAGAAAAATATTACTGAGCATACATTATATGATAAGAATTGTACAACATAAAGACATCTACAACTGCGATCTGACCCTCCCCTGTCCCTACTTGAATTCATACCTGTTGTCTTTCTTGCCTCTGTGGATCACTAAGCTGTAGAATCAGTATTCACGAAAGCATCTTCTCTTTACCCTTGAAAAAATGCATATATCACTTCTTTCTATCTTTTATTAAATAATATTTTTCTTTAATTCAACTCCAGAGTGCTTGGCACTACTGATTCTGCTGGGCTTGAGCTAGCATTAGAGAGGGAGGTTAAGTTTCATTTCATGCCTTAATTATTAGGGCCTGGACTATCTAAATTTAATGTTGCTTCTGGAAATTCATAAAATTCAAATTTTGACAAGAAAACTGAAAAATAATTCTTAAAAGTAAAAATCCAGCAACTATATTTGCTATCTAGAGAACATAATATACACACATCTAAAGAAGCTATCTGTCCAATGCAGTTCTTAAAAGAAACAAATGGAGTCTCCCAAATTAGAGTGCAGTTGTACATACTTAATGTTTTGATTAGATATTTATGCGAAGTGCAGGTTCTTCTCTTTCTTCAGAGATGAATGCACAAGTCTCTAGCTTACCGGTTTTTATTTTGCTACTGCCACAAATGACACGAGATCTTGTTAAAGTTCTCTTGTCCATTTAAGATGAATTTTACTCACTCTTCAAAATGCATTTCTTTGGTTATTGCTCAGAGTTAAGCGATGAATTCTCCATTGCTTTTAGAAAGAAACATAACACAAGGACTCTAGAGTTGAATTCTGTAAGTAAATTTCTGAGTTTCTGAGATGCTTTTTCTTCACTACTTTCCTTAGCACTTCTAGATTCTTTGTGTTGCGTGTATTGAAGTTTAGTGTTTAGTAAGCACACTAAATCTCTTGCATAAAATTATTTGTTCTTATAAAAGTTATTATTGGAGAAAAATGTGTTCAGATTAAAGCAATTAACATTGAGAACTTGTAGTTCAAAATTTAGTTACATATATTTGAATATTTGTCATGGTAGTTATGAAAATGCCTACTTACCTTCTTAGCAAATAGAAATTAATGTTTTCTTTAATCTAGGTGCAAATATGATCGATTGTTTTAATAAACTCTATGATATTCTTCTAATGGTAATGATTAAATATTTCACTTGCAGGTAGATGAATTGATCATTGATAATGTATACAGCTATTATGTAGATAATCTTTTTTCATTGCTTAGAAGACATATAATATATGAGCAATATACATAAGTTCAGTCAATATTTATCAGTTTGTTCCTGAACACAATCCTGAGAAAAAATAATATAATGAACATGTGTTCTTATATGGTAGGCCATTGATTTGGGGAGTGGCTTTTTTAGGACATATAAATAAGAAACTCAAATGAACAATGTAGAATTAAAATTCACTTCCCTTTCTTACATACAGCAATTCAGTCATTGGTTTCAGATTTAAAAAAACATTAGGCACTGGATACAAAGAAGATAGGTAGAATGACAGTCATTGATTTTAAAACAAAAGGAAATATTGTCATTTGAAAGAAGAGCTACATTATTAAAAATTTCACTTGCTTACAATCATCAGACTTTAAATCAGTCACATTTGAGCAACCACTGTGTACTGTCCATTACAATAGATGCAACAATTCTATCCTCCCGTGCCTTGACTTTTGCAAAGGCATATACCTGGGCAATACATAAGATTATCATCTCTGAAAATGCTGACAGGCAGCTAACAACTTAAGTTCCTGTGTGTGAGAACCAGGGCTCCGTCTTTACTTGCAGAATGAACACAAGGGGTTTTCTTCCCCTGGTATGCCGTAAGTGTTCAAGACATGCTTGTTTCTTGTTGAGGATGGTAGTAAAAATGCTTAGTATTTGAACCACCAACTCAAAATTAAGATTTCTAGCTGGCGGTAACACTTTTAGTGTGTTTAACTCCTCACTAATGCATGATGCCTAATTAGCTCAAGGTTTGAGGGTAAGTTGCTTAGATGGCAGCTGTTAATTGGTGATGCCGACAGGATCAGGTTGAGGAGCTAAATACTCAAGACCTGTCAACATAAAGGTCAGTGATTCTCAACACTGACTGCAGAATAGTATTGCCTGGAAACTTAACTAATTGATGGTCGGGTTGGAAGTGCAGATTCATTCAATCAGAACCAGAGGTAGAGAAATCTTGGGCAGAAATATTTTTAAAACTTCCCAAGGAGGGTTCCTATTGTATAGACAGGATTGACAAATTGGTGACAGGCTTCTTTTCTGGCAGAAAGAGGAGAATTAAGACACGGATTTCACCTGTCCTAAGACAAAGTTTGGGTTACAGAGGCTTAAACATGATATTGTTTCTTTCATTAGATATGAGGCTTTTCAAAGTGGTCAGAAGACTGGTAGCATCAGTGTTTGGGAACTAGTTAGTGATGCAGATTTTCAGACCTAAAACAAAAACTCTGGAGATGGAGCAAAGAATACTGTATTTTAAAAATTCTTCCAGTTAACTCTATACCTTAAAGTTTGAGAACCATCATTTTCAAAGCCTTGGTTAAAATAGATATTTGGAGGCCAGGAATTGAAGCTCTCCTCACTCATCACTGATTTAGAGTGAGTTAAGTAGAAAGTACCTGATCAATGAGATATACATCTTATCTGGATGAATAAATAGCTTCATCATGAGAATAAAGTAGTGGACCTAGATGACATTTTATTATTTTAAGAGCCTTCCAAGAGTAATTAGTTACATGTCATAAAGGTTCACATCCAAAAGTTAATCCTTTTCCAAAGAATATGTTGTGAATAGACTATTCCTTCATTATTATAATCCCTGAAGCAAAGTGGCCTCTCCCAAAATTTGGAATACATTACATAACAAATCACCTCTCTGGTGGTCAAAATTAGACTCAGAGTAATAGATTCTCAAGTTGCTTCTTTTCCCATCTGAAGAACTAACTTGGTATTCAGGCAAGAAAACATATTTTATACTCTGCTGATGAGTTAAGTCCTCTAAGAGTTGTAAGGATATTTGGAGTTCTTCTTCATCGCTACTACAGCTTGACTCTCTCCAAGTATTTCATTTATTTAAAGAAAGTGTCATCTATATTCTCTCTCTGGTCTAGAAGTTTCTAGGATTCTTGTTACTCTCACATTTGGTTTCCTTTTTAACACATAAATTTTTTTCTACCATATGTCTACTCTCAACTTTGAATTCCCATACAGTGCATAACGCCTTCCTTTTCCTATTACATCTGTTTCTTTTTGATAAGCTGTGTCCTTTCACTGTTGCACGTCATGAATCTCATCCCATTAAGATTCAATAATATCTTTCTGTTCATGTGTACTTCCTTGGATTAAAATTGAGAGAGGAACTTCAGCCTGGGATTTTGAATATTCAGATATAATCATCTGGGTCTAAATATTAAAGAGTGAACTGCCAATTAAAATTCTCTTTTCATGTAGAGAATACAGCCAATGATATCGTAATAGCATTGTGTGGTAACAAATGGTAGCTATGCTTACGGTGAGCATAGCATAACATGTAGAGGTGTTGAATCACTGTTGTACACCTGAAAAGAATGTAACAGCATTGTGTGTCAGCTACACTAAACTTTTTCTTAATTCTCTTTCTGTTCATGGAATCACAGAAATACAGACTAGAAGAAATTTTGGTCTTGCATGGTTCTGCAAACTATCTGCTTTATGGTTTTTCTCTTCTTGTAACAATCATTTTATCTAGGAATTAGACATTTTAAACTTATTATTTTTGTCTTTTCCTTTCAAACTGTACTTTATTTTTTTTATTAAAATATTTTTAATGTTTATTTATTTGGGGGGAGCAAAGAGAGAAGGAGACACCCAGGTGCCCCCCAAAATGTACTTTAAATACCTTTCCCGGGGTACCTGGGTGGCTCAGTTAGTTCAGCAGCTAACTTCAGCTTCACACTTCATGAATTTAAGCCCTGCATCGGGCTCTGTGCTGACAGCTGGCTCAGAGCCTGGAGCCTGCTTCAGATTCTGTGTCTCCCTCTCTCTACCCCTCCTCCATTCACACTCTGTCTGTCTGTCTGTCTCTCTCTCTCTCAAAAATAAATAAACATTAAAAACATTTAAAAAGAGGAGTGCATTGGTGGCTCAGTCAGTTAAGTAACTGACTCTTGATTTCAGCTCAGGTCATGATCTCATGGTTCATGAGTTCAGGCCCCACATCAAACTCCACAATGTCACAGTGTTGAGTATGCTTTGGATTCTCTCTCTGCATCCTTCCTGTGTGCTCTCTCTTTCTCAAAATAAATAAACTTTAAAAATATTTTTTAAATTAAAAAAGAAAACACCTTTCCTCCTAGCTGCTAATTAGCCTGCTATGAGTACATTGTTGGTGTTGTAATATGGAATGGGAAAAACCTGAATTGTGTTTGCCAATATAAACAATGCATGCCTCTGTTCTCTTTCTATGTCTATTCCTATTTCCCAGAATCTTGACTCTGAGGTGGAATATTATTACTATATTTTCTTGTCTTTTTTGGTCTTTCTTTGGAAGCAATTTTGTTTCCTTAAAGCGGTAGTTCTCAAACTTTAGCAGTGCACCAGAATCACTTGGAAGGCATGATGAAACACAGATTGTTGCCTATGCTCAGAGTTTGTGATTCAGTAGGTCTGTGTAGGGGCTCAAGAAATGGAATTTCTAACAAATTCCCAGCTAATCCTGCAGGTGCTGTGAGCAAGTTTTGAGTACCACTGTTAAGGTGCTCTGCCTTCACGAGATGAATAACCAATGGCCTTGGCATCAAAATCTCACTTGAATCCATCTACTGTTCACAGTATCCATTTTCCACCTCATATCATTTCTCCGTATAGTACTCAGAGTGATTGTCTTAAAAATGAAGTAGTCTACGTAGTATTTTTGAACTTGGTTGTTTCTCTGCCCAAAGCTCTTCAGAATCTTTCTGTTGCTGTGCAGATAAAATCCACCTCTCCCAACCCTCCCCACAGCCAACATCATTGCAAGGTTCAGCATGATCTGTCAGTCATTCTGGCCTCATCTCCGGGCTCACTCTCCTCTGGTCCTCTTTCACTGAAGACTTCTTCCTCTCTCAGGCCTTATTCATTGCTCAACCCCCAGGAATGCTCTTTCTTTAGGTCCCAGCATAGAAGTCATCTTCTCAGATGCTTTTTCTGACATCCCACTCTATCAGGACTCCCTATTCTACTTCTGGGGTGAGTAACTCTCCAGTTTTGCCTAGGATTAAGTTGTTTCTTAGGAAGTGAGATTCCCAGTGCTAAAACCAGGACAGCTCCATGCAAACTGGGAAGATTGATCCTGCTACCTTCTCTCCAGGTACAAATTCTACTTTTTCTTTATAGCACCTGCAAATTTATAATTGTATATGTAGTTGTGTGATACTTTTTAAGTGCTTACCATCCTTATTAGATTATAACTCCATAAAGGAACAGGTGGTATCTGTTTCTTAATATTTTTGTCTCTAATACCTAGCACTATACTTACAAAGTGGCTACTCAATAATTATTGCTTTTGAAAGAGTTTTATTAGTTACTCAGCTACAAAGGGAAGCGGGGAATGCTGGCATATATTATACAATAACCTGTATTTTTTTTGTCTCACTTATAAAATATATGTCATCACATCAGAACATTTTGAAAATAACTTACTTTCTTCCTATTGGCCCCTAGACATTGGTAATGTGTTTTAGTTGACCAGAGTCCACCAATTCCACTTATATACCTGGACTGTTGATCTCAGCTAAGAGAGCTGCAACTAAAGAAGCACCTATGTCACCAACCTAATAAATTGGTATACACAGATCTTTTTAAACTAATAAAAATAATAGTAACTAGTAGCAAGTTTTAGATAAATGCCAAGCTCTGAGTTAAGCACCGTATATATGTTATCTCCTAAAAAATGTATATGTTATGAGATACTCTTTTAGTATCCTCATTTTCCCTGGACACAGGGAGAAGGAGCATGATACCCAAAGTCACTGATATATTATGTGGTTGAGTCAGGGTTCTAACTTAGCTCTTTCTGACTCAAAAAAGCATAGGATTTTATCTATTTCTTTGACAAAAATATGATAAGATTGATACTTTAAAAATATTTATTTATTTATTTATTTATTTATTATTTATTTATTTTGATAGAGAAGAGACTCAAGCAGGGAAGGGGCAGAGAGAGGAATAGAGAGAATCCCAAGCAGGTTTCATGCTGTGAGCACAGACCCCAATATGCGGCTCCATCTCATGTTTGGAGAGATCATGACCTGAGCTAAAATCAAGTAGGATGCTCAACCAACTGAGCAACCCAGGTGCCCCTAATATTTTTTTAATTGAAGTACAAGTGACATGTAATATTATACTAGCTTCAGGTGTATAACGTAGTGATCTGACATTTATATATATATTACAAAATTTTCACCACAAAAAGTATAGTTACCACCTGTCCTCTTACAAAGTTATACTATTATTGACTATATTTCCTAAAGATTGGCTCTTCTAAATAAGGATGTACTTGCCTGGATTAGAATAGATGATCATCTTGTCCAGGCAAACTGCTGAATGGTACCTATTTATTATAGAACTGAATTATATATTTAAATCATATGGACTATACATATGCATGCTATATATTATGGGCACAATAATATATATATTATTTTCTAGTGTTTTGCTAGTACATAAGAGCTAACATTTATCAAATGCTCACTGTGAGCCTAATTCTAAATTACGTACTATTAAAAGACATGTTATCTCATTTAAACATCATACCTTTTGAAGTAGTACATTTTCTACTTAAAAAAAAAAGACAACTGTGGAATGCTTCATGAATTTGTGTGTCATCCTTGTGCAGGGACCTTGCTAATCTTCCCTGGATTGCTCCAATGTGAGCATAAAGAAGATAAAGGACACTTTTGGAATACAAGACCATTTGACTCACAGGATACATTTGTCATCTGTGTCTTTCTTCTTAAATCTCTAAACTGACCAGGGGTTAAAAGTTTTTAGCTATATTTTTCAGGTATCTTTGAGTATTTCCTTACTATCAATGCAGTTGGATACTGGAATATATGGAATATTCTGGATACTGGAATATATGGAATATTCTTTGTCATGAGAATTTAGGCACTTGGAAGTACAGGCCACCTCAGGGTATTAAGACCTTAGTAAACACTGCAGTGTATGTCTTCTTTTATTATTTTTTATTTAAAAAACGTTTTAATGTTTATTGATTTTTGAGAGAGCAATAGAGCATGAGCAGGGAAAGAGCAGAGAAAGAGGGAGACACAGAATCCAAAGCAGGCTCCAGGCTCTGAGCCGTCAGCACAGAGCCTAACACAGGCAGGGCTTGAACCCACGAACCATGAGATCATGACCTGAGCCATAGTCCGATGCTTAACTGACTCAGCCACCCAGGTACCCCTGGTTTCTCTTTGTTTAAAATAAAACATTAGAATTTTTCTTCTCCTGAATGTCTGTCATAAAAGCTTGACCAGCCTAGAAGAAAGAAGTCAGCACTTCAATATCAAGTTGATATGAGAACCTTTCGGATAATGACCATAACTTTTGTATGTCTTATGCTGCAAATGTGTATAATATTGCCTAGTTAATTTTAGTGGATTGATTGAAATGTGCAGTCACCTCATTCCTGTGTTGCTTCCTGACACCACACTTTGGCTGTGGCCTCTTCTTACAACTTCCTAATTTATATAAATTCCTCTAGCTCTCAGATACATTGATTTGTATTTGCTTATGGTTGTGCCTTGTGCATTAGGAAACTTCAGAACATTTGGAGAAACAATTTTTTTTCTGAAAAAGTAAAACAGGAATTTGTATGTTATGTTTTCATGTTCACGTATGTATTCACATATTTTGTCAGATCAAGAACAAAAACTTTGGGATTTAAAAAATTTTGCAAATGCAGTAATTCAACTTGCAAATGAATTATTATTCATTTTTCTTAGCCTACAGATTTGTTCTAATAACATACTTAAATGTAGATTACCCCCTTTTCAGTATTTGGTCATTCATGTTCTTCTCTCTGGAGAATTTACTTATGCTAGAGCCAAGTTAGCATGTCTAGAAGATGGTGGTGAAGTAAAGAATTTTGATTATATGACAACAAACTGCACAACGTAGAAGGAATAGATTAAATATTTGAAACATACAAATAGAAAATCTGGAGAGACCAATTAAAAGTAACACAATTGATTTAAAAATGAAAAAAATACTACAAAAAAAAAGTCCAGAATCAGATGGATTCACAAGTGAATTCTACCAGACCTTTAAAGAAGAGTTAATACCTATTCTCCACAAACTATTGCAAAACATAAAAGAGTAAGGAAAGCTTCCAAATACATTCTACAATGACAGCATTATCAAAACCAGAAAGAGGGCACACGTGCATGTGTGCGCACGCACACACACACACACACACACACACACACATACACAACTACTGGCCAATATCCCTGATGAACATATTTGCAAAAGTCCTCAACAAAATATTAGCAAACAACATACAAAAATGCTTGAAAAATATTATTCACCATTATCAGATGAAATTTATTCCAGGGATGCAGGATGGTTCTGTATTCACTAACCAGTCATCATACACCAACAAAATGCAGGATGAAAATCATATAATCATCCCAATAGATAAAGAAAAATCACTTAAAAAGACCCAAAATGCATTCATGGTAAAAACTCTCAATAAAATGGGGTTAGAGGGAATGTACTCAACATTACATAAAGGCCATACATGAAAAACTCATAGCTAACATCATCCTTAGTAGTGAAAAACTGAGAGCTTTCCCATAAGCTCAGGAGCAAGACAAGAATGTCTACCCTTGCCACTTTTATTCAACATAGTACTATAGTGCTATAGGTCCTAGCCACAGCAACCGGGCAAAAAGAATAAGTTAGAGGCATCCACAATGGTAAGGCAGAAGGTAAAATGTCACCATTTGCAGATGACACAATATTATACATAGAAAATTCTAAGGGCTCCACCAAAAAACTATTACAAGTAATAAACCCAGTACATTGTCAAAATATAAAATTCCCAGAAACTGGTAGCATTTCTATTTGCTAACAAAGTCACAGAAAGAGAAATTTTTAAAATACCATTTATAATTGCACCCCAAATAATAAGATGCCTAGGAATAAATTTAATTAAGGAAGCGTGTATTCTGAAAGTATAAAATAGTGATGAAAGAAATTGAACACAAACCAATGGAAAGTTATTCCATGCTCACAGATAGGAAGAACAAATATTGTAAAAATGTCCATGTTATCCCCCCAAAATCTACAGATTTAGTGCAATCCCAATAAAAATACCAATAACATATTTTACTGAACTAGGACAAATAATCCTAAAATTTGTATGGAACCACAGAAGACATTGAATAGTCAAAGCTATTCTGAGAAAGAAAAAACCAGAGGTATCACAGTTCCAGATTTCTAGGTATAATACAGGGCTATAGAAACTAAAACAATATGGTACTGGCATAAAAATAGACACATGGATTAATGGAACAGGATGGAGACTCCAGAAATAAACTCACATTTATATGGTCAATTAATCTATGACAAAAGAGAAAAGAATATACAATGAAGAAAAGACAGTCTTTTCAATAAGTGGTCTCGGAAGAATGAACAGTTACCGGCAAAAGAATGAAACTGCCTTGCAGAAGCTTTTTATCTTGATGAAGTCCCAAGGGTTCAGTTTTGCTTAAATTTCCCTTGCCTTTGAGGATGTGTCAAGTAGGAGATTGCTGCGGTGGAGGTCTAGGAGGTTTATCCCTACTTTCTCCTCGAGGGTTTTGATGGTTTCCTGTCTCACATTCAGGTCCTTCAGCCATTTTGAGTTTATTTTTGTTTATGGTGTAAGAGACTGGTCTAGTTTCATTCTTCTACATGTTGCTATCCAATTTTCCCAGCACCACCTGCTAAAGAGGCAGTCTTTTTTCCATTGGATACTCTTTCCTGCTTTGTCAAAAATTAATTGACCATACATTTGTGGGTCCAGCTCTGGATTCTCTATTCTATTCCATTGGTC